>NW_020191515.1:0-13307 GCF_002263795.3 Bos taurus
CGACACATGCCCACTCAACTGCCTGATACTCGCCAGCTGATTCCCCCCGCGACACCGGCCCGCTCAATCTCCCGGATACTCGCCAGCTGAGCCGCGCGACCACAGCCTGCTCATCTGCCTATACGCGCTCAGCTGGACCGCGCGGACACCTGCCCGCTCATCGCCTATACCCGCCAGCTGAGCCGCGCGACCACCTGCCCGCTATCCTGGCCTGATACTCGCCAGCTGAGTCGCGCCACCACCTTATGCCGGCTCATCTGCCTGATACCCGCCAGCTGAGCCGCGCGACCACCTGCCCGCTCATGCCTGAATACACTGCCACTGAGCGCGCGACACCTGCCCGCTCATCTGCCTGATACCGCCAGCTTGGCCGCGCGACACCTGCCCGCTTCCATCTGCCTGATACTCGCGCTGCTTATGTCCGCGCGATACCTGCCCAGCTCATCTGCCTGATACTCGCCAGCTGAGCCGCGCGACACCTGCCCGCTCATCTGCCTGATACTCGCCAGCTGAGCCGCGCGACACCTGCCCGCTCATCTGCCTGATCCTCGCCAGCTGAGCCGCGCGACACCTGCCCGCTCATCTGCCTGATACTCGCCAGCTGAGCCGCGGCGACACCTGCCCGCTCATCTGCCTGATACTCGCCAGCTGAGCCGCGCGACACCTGCCGCTCATCTGCCTGATACTCGCCAGCTGAGCGCGCGACACCTGCACGCTTCATCTGCCTGATAATCGGCCAGCGTGAGCCGCGCGACACCTGCCCTCCATCCTGATACCCGCCATCTGAGCCGCGCGATCACCTGCCCGCTCATACTGCCTGATATCGCCAGCTGAGCGCCGCGCGACCCTGCCCTTCATCTGCCTGATAACGCAGCTGAGGCCGCGCGACACCCTGCCCAATCATCTGCCTGATACTCGTCAGCTGAGCCGCGTGACACTGCCCGCTCAATCTGCTGATACTCGCTCAAGCTGAGCCGCGACACCTGCCCGCTCATCTGCTTGATACTCGCCAGCGAGCCCGCGACACCTGCCGCTCATCTGCCTGATACTCGCCAGCTGAGCCCGGGACACCTGCCTGCTCATCTGCCTGATACTCGCCAGCTGAGCCCCGGACACCTGCCCGCTCATCTGCCTGATAATCGCCAGCTGAGCCCCGCGACACCTGCCTGCTCATCAGCCTGATACTCGCCAGCTGAGCCGCGCGACACCTGCCTGCGCCTCAATCATGGCTGCCTGATTTATCTCGCACAGCAAGAGCCCCGCGACACCTGCCCGCTCAATCCTGCCTGAATACTCGCCAGCTGAGCCCGCGGACTACCTGCCGCTCATCTGCCTGATACTCGCCAGCTGAGCCGCGCGACACCCTGCCCCGCTCATCTGCCTGATACTCGCCAGCTGAGCCGCGCGACACCTGCCCGCTCATCTGCCTGATACTCGCCAGCATGAGCCGCGCGACACCTGCCCGCTCATCTGCCTGATACTCGCCAGCTGAGCCGCGCGACACCTGCCCGCTCATCTGCCTGATACTCGCCAGCTGAGCCGCGCGACACCTGCCCGCTCATCTGCCTGATACTCGCCAGCTGAGCCGCGCGACACCTGCCCGCTCATCTGCCTGATACTCGCCAGCTGAGCCGCGTCGACACCTGCCTGCTCATCTGCCTGATACTCGCGAGCTGAGCCCCCACTGACACCTGCCCGCTACTGATCAGCCTGAATACTCGCCAGCTGAGCCGCGCGACACCTGGCTCCGCTCATCTGCCTGATACTCGCCAGTCAGAGCCGCGCGACACCTGCCCCGCTCATCTGCCTTGATACGCGCCACCGGAGCCGCGCGAACCTCCTGCCCGCTCATCTGCCTGATCTTCGGCATCGGAGATAGCGGTTCGTCCTGCGCGACAGCCTGCCCCCGCTCATCTGCCTTGCATACTCGCCAGCGAGCCCCGCCGGACACCTGCCTTGCTTCATCTGCCTGATTACTCGCCAGCTGAGCCGCGTGACAACTGCCGGGTCAATCTGCCCTGATTACTCGCCAGCTGAGTCGCGCCACCACCTGCCTTCTCATGTGCTTGATACTCGCCAACGGAGCCGCGTGACTCCTGCCCGCTCATCAGACTGATACTCCGCCAGCAGAGCCGCGCGACACCTGCTTGCTTCATCTTCCTGATACTCGCCAGCTGAGCCCCGCGACACCTGCCTGCTCATCTGCTGATACTCGCCAGCTGAGCCGCGCGACACCTGCCTGCTCGTCTGCCTGATACTCGCCAGCAGAGCCGCGCGACACCTGCCCGCTCATCTGCCTGATACGCGCCACGGAGCCGCGCGACCTCTGCCCGCTCATCTGCCTGATATTCGGCATCGGAGCCGCGCGACACCTGCCCGCTCATCTGCCTGATACTCGCCAGCGGAGCCGCGCGACACCTGCCTGCTCATCTGCCTGATACTCGCCAGCGTAGCCGCGCGACACCTGCCTGCTCATCTGCTTGATACTCGCCAGCGGAGCCGCGGGACAACTGCCTGCTCATCTGCCTGATACTCGCCAGCTGAGCCCCGGGACACTTGCCCGCTCATCTGCCTAATAATCGCCAGCTGAGCCCCGCGACACTGCCTGCTCATCAGCCTGATACTCGCCAGCTGAGCCGCGACACCTGCCCGCTCATCAGCCTGATACTCGCCAGCTGAGCCCCGCGACACCTGCCCGCTCATCAGCCTGATACTCGCGAGCTGAGCCCTGCGACACCTGCCCGCTCATCAGCCTGATACTCCGCCAGCTGAGCCCCGCGGACACCTGCCCGCCTTCATCTGCCTGATTTACTCGCCAGCTGAGCCACCGCGACACCTTGCCCTGCTCATTTGCCTGATACCTCGATAGGTGAGCCGCGCGACACCTGCCCTGCCTCATCTGCCTTGATAGCTCGCCAGCTGAGCCCCCGCGACAACCTGCCCGCTCATCTGGCCTGACACTCCCCAGCTGGAGTTCTCGTGAACCTGCCCGCTCCATCTGACTGATACTCGCCAGCTGAAGCCGCGCGACACCCTTACTGCTCATCTGCCTGATACTCGCCAGCTGAGCCCCGCGACACCTGCCCACTCATCTGCCTGATACTCGCCAGCTGAGTCTCGTGACACCTGCCCTCTCATCTGACTGATACTCTCCAGCTGAGCCCCGCGACACCTGCCCGCTTAATCTGCCTGATACTCGCCAGCTGAGTCTCGTGACACCTGCCCTTTCATCTGACTGATACTCTCCAGCTGAGCCCCGCGACACCTGCCCGCTTATCTGCCTGATACTCACCACCTGAACCCCGCAACATCTGCCGCTCATCAGCCTGATACTCGCCAGGTGAGCCCCGCGACACCTGCCCGCTCATCAGCCTGATACTCGCCAGCTGAGCCCCGTGACACCTGCTCGCTCCTCAGCCTGATACTCCCCAGCTGAGCCGCGTGACACCTGCCTGCTCATCTGCCTGATACTCGCCAGCTGAGCCGCGCGACACCTGCCCGCTCATCTGCCTGATACTCCCCAGCTGAGCCGCGCGACACCTGCCCGCTCATCTGCCTGATACTCGCCAGCTGAGCCGCGCGACACCTGCCGGCTCATCTGCCTGATACTCGCCAGCTGAGCCCGCGCGACACCTGCCCGCTCATCTGCCTGATACTCGCCAGCAGAGCCGCGCGACACCTGCCCGGTCATCTGCCTGATACTCGCCAGCTGAGCCGCGCGACAACTGCCGGCTCATCTGCCTGATACTCGCCAGCTGAGTCGCGCCACACCTGCCGGCTCATCTTGCCTGATACTCGCCAGCTGAGCCGAGCGACACCTGCCCGCTCATCTGCCTGATACTCCCCAGCTGAGCCGCGTGACAACTGCCGGGTCATCTGCCTGATACTCGCCAGCTGAGTCGCGCCACACCTGCCTGTTCATCTGCCTGATACTCGCCAACGGAGCCGCGTGACTCCTGCCCACTCATCCGACTGATACTCGCCAGCGGAGCCACGCGACACCAGCTTGCTCATCTTCCTGATACTCGCCAGCTGAGCCCCGCGACACCTGCCTACTCACCTGCCTGATACTCGCCAGCTGAGCCGCGTGACAACTGCCTGCTCATCTGCCTGATACTCGCCAGCAGAACCGCGCAACACCTGCCCGCTCATCTGCCTGATACTCGCCAGCTGAGCCGCGCGACACCTGACCGCTCATCTGCCTGATACTCGCCAGCTGATCCCCGCGACACCGGCCCGCTCATCTGCCGGATACTCGCCAGCTGAGCCGCGCGACACCTGCCTGCTCATCTGCCTGATACTCGCCAGCTGAGCCGCGCGACACCTGCCCGCTCATCTGCCTGATACTCGCCAGCTGAGCCGCGCGACAACTGCCGGCTCATCTGCCTGATACTCACCAGCTGAGTCGCGCCACACCTGCCGGCTCATCTGCCTGATACTCGCCAGCTGAGCTGCGCGACACCTGCCCGCTCATGTGCCTGATACACGCCAGCTGAGCCGCGCGACACCTGCCCGCTCATCTGCCTGATACTCGCCAGCTGAGCCGCGCGACACCTGCCCGGCTCATCTGCCTGATACTCGCCAGCTGAGCCCGCGACACCTGCCCGCTCATTTGCCTGATACTCGCCAGCTGAGTCGCGCCACTCCTGCCTTCTCATCTGCTTGATACTTGCCAACGGAGCCGCGTGACTCCTGCCCGCTCATCAGACTGATACTCGCCAGCAGAGCCGCGCGACACCTGCTTGCTCATCTTCCTGATACTCGCCAGCTGAGCCCCGCGACACCTGCCTGCTCATCTGCCTGATACTCGCCAGCTGAGCCGCGTGACAACTGCCGGGTCATCTGCCTGATACTCGCCAGCTGAGTCGCGCCACACCTGCCTTCTCATCTGCTTGATACTCGCCAACGGAGCCGCGTGACTCCTGCCCGCTCATCAGACTGATACTCGCCAGCAGAGCCGCGCGACACCTGCTTGCTCATCTTCCTGATACTCGCCAGCTGAGCCCCGCGACACCTGCCTGCTCATCTGCTGATACTCGCCAGCTGAGCCGCGCGACACCTGCCTGCTCGTCTGCCTGATACTCGCCAGCAGAGCCGCGCGACACCTGCCCGCTCATCTGCCTGATACGCGCCACGGAGCCGCGCGACCTCTGCCCGCTCATCTGCCTGATATTCGGCATCGGAGCCGCGCGACACCTGCCCGCTCATCTGCCTGATACTCGCCAGCGGAGCCGCGCGACACCTGCCTGCTCATCTGCCTGATACTCGCCAGCGTAGCCGCGCGACACCTGCCTGCTCATCTGCTTGATACTCGCCAGCGGAGCCGCGGGACAACTGCCTGCTCATCTGCCTGATACTCGCCAGCTGAGCCCCGGGACACTTGCCCGCTCATCTGCCTAATAATCGCCAGCTGAGCCCCGCGACACCTGCCTGCTCATCAGCCTGATACTCGCCAGCTGAGCCGCGACACCTGCCCGCTCATCAGCCTGATACTCGCCAGCTGAGCCCCGCGACACCTGCCCGCTCATCAGCCTGATACTCGCGAGCTGAGCCCTGCGACACCTGCCCGCTCATCAGCCTGATACTCGCCAATGGAGCCGCGCGACACCTGCCCGCTCATCTGCCTGATACTCGCCAGGTGAGCCGCGCGACACCTGCCCGATCATCTGCCTGATACTCGCCAGCTGAGCCGCGCGACACCTGCCCGCTCATCTGCCTGATACTCGCCAGCTGAGCCACGCGACACGTGCCCGCTCATCTGCCTGATACTCGCCAGGTGAGCAGCGCGACACGTGCTCGCTCATCTGCCTGATAATCGCCAGCTGAGCCGCGCGACAACTGCCGGCTCATCTGCCTGATACTCCCCAGCTGAATCGCGCCACACCTGCCTGCTCATCTGCTTGATACTCGCCAACGGAGCCGCGTGACTCCTGCCCGCTCATCAGACTGATACTCGCCAGCGGAGCCGCGCGACACCTGCTTGCTCATCTTCCTGATACTCGCCAGCTGAGCCCCGCGACACCTGCCTGCTCATCTGCCTGATACTCGCCAGCTGAGCCGCGCGACACCTGCCTGCTCATCTGCCTGATACTCGCCAGCAGAGCCGCGCGACCTCTGCCCGCTCATCTGCCTGATACTCGGCAACGGAGCCGCGCGACACCTGCCCGCTCATCTGCCTGATACTCGCCAGCGGAGCCACGCGACACCTGCCTGCTCATCTGCCTGATACTCGCCAGCGTAGCCGCGCGACACCTGCCTGCTCATCTGCCTGATACTCGCCAGCTGAGCCCCGCGACACTTGCCCGCTCATCTGCCTAATAATCGCCAGCTGAGCCCCGCGACACCTGCCTGCTCATCAGCCTGATACTCGCCAGCTGAGCCCGCGACACCTGCCACTCATCAGCCTGATACTCACCAGCTGAGCCCCGTGACACCTGCTCGCTCATCAGGCTGATACTCGCGAGCTGAGCCCCGCGACACCTGCCCGCTCATCAGCCTGATACTCGCCAGCTGGAGCCGCGCGACACCTGCCCGCTCATCTGCCTGATACTCGCCAGCTGAGCCGTGCGACACCTGCCCGCTCATCTGCCTGATACTCGCCAGCTGAGCCCCGCGACACCTGCCCGCTCATCTGCCTGAATACTCGCCAGCTGAGCCGCGCGACACCTGCCCTCTCATCTGCCTGATACTCGCCAGCTGAGCCCGCGCGACACCTGCCTGCTCATCTGCCTGATACTCGCCAGCAGAGCCGCGCGACACCTGCCGGCTCATCTGCCTGATACGTGCCAACGGAGCCGGGCGACCTCTGCCCGCTCATCTGCCTGATACTCGGCATCGGAGCCGCGCGACACCTGCCCGCTCATCTGCCTGATACTCGCCAGCGGAGCCGCGCGACACCTGCCTGCTCATCTGCCTGATACTCGCCAGCGTAGCCGCGCGACACCTGCCTGCTCATCTGCTTGATACTCGCCAGCGGAGCCGCGCGACAACTGCCTGCTCATCTGCCTGATACTCGCCAACTGAGCCCCGGGACACTTGCCCGCTCATCTGCCTAATAATCGCCAGCTGAGCCACGCGACACCTGCCTGCTCATCAGCCTGATACTCGCCAGCTGAGCCACGACACCTGCCCGCTCATCAGCCTGATACTCGCCAGCTGAGCCGCGCGACACCTGCCCGCTCATCTGCCTGATACTCGCCAGCTGAGCCGCGTGACACCTGCCCGCTCATCTGCCTGATACTCGCCAGCTGAGCCGCGCGACACCTGCCCGCTCATCTGCCTGATACGCGCCAATGGAGCCGCGTGACTTCAGCCCGCTCATCTGCCTGATACTCGGCAACGGAGCCGCGCGACACCTGCCCGCTCATCTGCCTGACACTCCCCAGCTGAGTCTCGTGACACCTGCCCGCTCATCTGACTGATACTCGCCAGCTGAGCCGCGCGACACCTTACTGCTCATCTGCCTGATACTCGCCAGCTGAGCCCCGCGACACCTGCCCACTCATCTGCCTGATACTCGCCAGCTGAGTCTCGTGACACCTGCCCTCTCATCTGACTGATACTCTCCAGCTGAGCCCCGCGACACCTGCTGGCTTATCTGCCTGATACTCGCCAGCTGAGTCTCGTGACACCTGCCCTTTCATCTGACTGATACTCTCCAGCTGAGCCCCGCGACACCTGCCCGCTTATCTGCCTGATACTCACCACCTGAACCCCGCAACATCTGCCCGCTCATCAGCCTGATACTCGCCAGGTGAGCCCCGCGACACCTGCCGCTCATCAGCCTGATACTCGCCAGCTGAGCCCCGTGACACCTGCTCGCTCCTCAGCCTGATACTCCCCAGCTGAGCCGCGTGACACCTGCCTGCTCATCTGCCTGATACTCGCCAGCTGAGCCGCGCGACACCTGCCCGCTCATCTGCCTGATACTCCCCAGCTGAGCCGCGCGACACCTGCCCGCTCATCTGCCTGATACTCGCCAGCTGAGCCGCGCGACACCTGCCGGCTCATCTGCCTGATACTCGCCAGCTGAGCCGCGCGACACCTGCCCGCTCATCTGCCTGATACTCGCCAGCAGAGCCGCGCGACACCTGCCCGCTCATCTGCCTGATACTCGCCAGCTGAGCCGCGCGACAACTGCCGGCTCATCTGCCTGATACTCGCCAGCTGAGTCGCGCCACACCTGCCGGCTCATCTGCCTGATACTCGCCAGCTGAGCCGAGCGACACCTGCCCGCTCATCTGCCTGATACTCCCCAGCTGAGCCGCGTGACAACTGCCGGGTCATCTGCCTGATACTCGCCAGCTGAGTCGCGCCACACCTGCCTGCTCATCTGCCTGATACTCGCCAACGGAGCCGCGTGACTCCTGCCCACTCATCAGACTGATACTCGCCAGCGGAGCCACGCGACACCTGCCCGCTCATCAGCCTGATACTCGCGAGCTGAGCCCTGCGACACCTGCCCGCTCATCAGCCTGATACTCGCCAATGGAGCCGCGCGACACCTGCCCGCTCATCTGCCTGATACTCGCCAGGTGAGCCGCGCGACACCTGCCCGATCATCTGCCTGATACTCGCCAGCTGAGCCGCGCGACACCTGCCCGCTCATCTGCCTGATACTCGCCAGCTGAGCCACGCGACACGTGCCCCGCTCATCTGCCTGATACTCGCCAGGTGAGCAGCGCGACACGTGCTCGCTCATCTGCCTGATAATCGCCAGCTGAGCCGCGCGACAACTGCCGGCTCATCTGCCTGATACTCCCCAGCTGAATCGCGCCAACCCTGCCTGCTCATCTGCTTGATACTCGCCAACGGAGCCGCGTGACTCCTGCCCGCTCATCAGACTGATACTCGCCAGCGGAGCCGCGCGACACCTGCTTGCTCATCTTCCTGATACTCGCCAGCTGAGCCCCGCGACACCTGCCTGCTCATCTGCCTGATATTCGCCAGCTGAGCCGCGCGACACCTGCCTGCTCATCTGCCTGATACTCGCCAGCAGAGCCGCGCGACCTCTGCCCGCTCATCTGCCTGATACTCGGCAACGGAGCCGCGCGACACCTGCCCGCTCATCTGCCTGATACTCGCCAGCGGAGCCACGCGACACCTGCCTGCTCAGCTGCCTGATACTCGCCAGCGTAGCCGCGCGACACCTGCCTGCTCATCTGCCTGATACTCGCCAGCTGAGCCCCGCGACACTTGCCCGCTCATCTGCCTAATAATCGCCAGCTGAGCCCCGCGACACCTGCCTGCTCATCAGCCTGATACTCGCCAGCTGAGCCGCGCGACACCTGCCTGCTCATCAGCCTGATACTCGCCAGCTGAGCCCCGCGACACCTGCCACTCATCAGCCTGATACTCACCAGCTGAGCCCCGTGACACCTGCTCGCTCATCAGGCTGATACTCGCGAGCTGAGCCCCGCGACACCTGCCCGCTCATCAGCCTGATACTCGCCAGCTGAGCCGCGCGACACCTGCCCGCTCATCTGCCTGATACTCGCCAGCTGAGCCGCGCGACACCTGCCCGCTCATCTGCCTGATACTCGCCAGCTGAGCCCCGCGACACCTGCCCGCTCATCTGCCTGATACTCGCCAGCTGAGCCGCGCGACACCTGCCCTCTCATCTGCCTGATACTCGCCAGCTGAGCCGCGCGACACCTGCCTGCTCATCTGCCTGATACTCGCCAGCAGAGCCGCGCGACACCTGCCGGCTCATCTGCCTGATACGTGCCAACGGAGCCGGGCGACCTCTGCCCGCTCATCTGCCTGATACTCGGCATCGGAGCCGCGCGACACCTGCCCGCTCATCTGCCTGATACTCGCCAGCGGAGCCGCGCGACACCTGCCTGCTCATCTGCCTGATACTCGCCAGCGTAGCCGCGCGACACCTGCCTGCTCATCTGCTTGATACTCGCCAGCGGAGCCGCGCGACAACTGCCTGCTCATCTGCCTGATACTCGCCAACTGAGCCCCGGGACACTTGCCCGCTCATCTGCCTAATAATCGCCAGCTGAGCCACGCGACACCTGCCTGCTCATCAGCCTGATACTCGCCAGCTGAGCCACGACACCTGCCCGCTCATCAGCCTGATACTCGCCAGCTGAGCCGCGCGACACCTGCCCGCTCATCTGCCTGATACTCGCCAGCTGAGCCGCGTGACACCTGCCCGCTCATCTGCCTGATACTCGCCAGCTGAGCCGCGCGACACCTGCCCGCTCATCTGCCTGATACGCGCCAATGGAGCCGCGTGACTTCAGCCCGCTCATCTGCCTGATACTCGGCAACGGAGCCGCGCGACACCTGCCCCGCTCATCTGCCTGACACTCCCCAGCTGAGTCTCGTGACACCTGCCCGCTCATCTGACTGATACTCGCCAGCTGAGCCGCGCGACACCTTACTGCTCATCTGCCTGATACTCGCCAGCTGAGCCCCGCGACACCTGCCCACTCATCTGCCTGATACTCGCCAGGCTGAGTCTCGTGACACCTGCCCTCTCATCTGACTGATACTCTCCCAGCTGAGCCCCGCGACACCTGCTGGCTTATCTGCCTGATACTCGCCAGCTGAGTCTCGTGACACCTGCCCTTTCATCTGACTGATACTCTCCAGCTGAGCCCCGCGACACCTGCCCGCTTATCTGCCTGATACTCACCACCTGAACCCCGCAACATCTGCCCGCTCATCAGCCTGATACTCGCCAGGTGAGCCCCGCGACACCTGCCGCTCATCAGCCTGATACTCGCCAGCTGAGCCCCGTGACACTGCTCGCTCCTCAGCCTGATACTCCCCAGCTGAGCCGCGTGACACCTGCCTGCTCATCTGCCTGATACTCGCCAGCTGAGCCGCGCGACACCTGCCCGCTCATCTGCCTGATACTCCCCAGCTGAGCCGCGCGACACCTGCCCGCTCATCTGCCTGATACTCGCCAGCTGAGCCGCGCGACACCTGCCGGCTCATCTGCCTGATACTCGCCAGCTGAGCCGCGCGACACCTGCCCGCTCATCTGCCTGATACTCGCCAGCAGAGCCGCGCGACACCTGCCCGGTCATCTGCCTGATACTCGCCAGCTGAGCCGCGCGACAACTGCCGGCTCATCTGCCTGATACTCGCCAGCTGAGTCGCGCCACACCTGCCGGCTCATCTGCCTGATACTCGCCAGCTGAGCCGAGCGACACCTGCCCGCTCATCTGCCTGATACTCCCAGCTGAGCCGCGTGACAACTGCCGGGTCATCTGCCTGATACTCGCCAGCTGAGTCGCGCCACACCTGCCTGTTCATTCTGCCTGATACTCGCCAACGGAGCCGCGTGACTCCTGCCCACTCATCAGACTGATACTCGCCAGCGGAGCCACGCGACACCAGCTTGCTCATCTTCCTGATACTCGCCAGCTGAGCCCCGCGACACCTGCCTGCTCATCTGCCTGATACTCGCCAGCTGAGCCGCGTGACAACTGCCTGCTCATCTGCCTGATACTCGCCAGCAGAGACCGCGCAACACCTGCCCGCTCATCTGCCTGATACTCGCCAGCTGAGCCGCGCGACACCTGACCGCTCATCTGCCTGATACTCGCCAGCTGATCCCCGCGACACCGGCCCGCTCATCTGCCGGATACTCGCCAGCTTGAGCCGCGCGACACCTGCCTGCTCATCTGCGCTGATACTCGCCAGATGAGCCCGCGCGACACCTGCCCGCTCATCTGCCTGATACTCGCCAGCTGAGCCGCGCGGACAACTGCCGGCTTCATCTGCCTGATACTACCTGAGTGCCAGGTACTGAGTACTATGAGCGCGGACACTCATTGCCTGTACTCAGCTGAGCGCTCGACACCTGCCCGCTCATCGCCGTAGCGAAGTCTGCGCGACACCTGCCCGCTCATCGTGCCTGATACTCGCAGCTGAGCCCGCGCGAGCGCCTGCCCGCTCATCTGCCTGATACTCGCAAGCTGAGCCGCGCGAACACAGCTGCCCGCTCCATACTGCCTGATACTCGCCAGCTGAACGACGCACAACCTGCCCGCTCATCTGCCTGACTCACTCGCCAGCTGAGTTCGCGCCACTGCTCTGCCCTTCTCATCTGCTTATGATCTAACTTGCCAACGGAGCCGCGTTGACTCCTGGCCCGCTCATCAGACCTGATACTCCGCAGCAGAGCCGCGGCGAGCCACCTGCTTGCTCATCTTACCTGATACTCCGCCCAGCCTGAGCCCCCCGCGACACCTGCCTGCTCATGCTGCCTGAGTACTGCGCCAGCTGAGCCGCGTGACAGAACTGCACGGGTTCATCTGCCTGATACTTCGCCAGCTGAGTCGCCGCCACACCTGCCTTCTCATCTGCTTGCATACTCGCCAACCGGAGTCGCGTGACCCTGCCCGGTCATCAGAACTGATTACTCGCCAGCCAGAGCCGGCGGACACCTGCTTGCTACATCTTCCTCGATACCGATCGCGGCAGCTGAGCCCCGCGACCACCTGCCTGCTCATCTGCTGATACTACGCTCAAGCTGAGCCGCGCGATCACCTGCCTGCTCGTTCTGTCCTGATAACTTCGCCAGAAGAAGCCGCGCGACACCTGCCCGCTCATCTGCCTGAAAATACGCGCCACGGAGTCCAGCGCGACCTCGTGACCCGCTCATATCTGCTGAATATTCGGCCATCGGAGCCGCGGCGACCACTGCGCCGCCTCATCTGCCTGATACTTCGCCAGCCGGAGCTCGGAGAGCCGCCACGACACCTGCCTGATCATCTGCCTGATACTTCGCCTGTTAGCCGGCGCGAGCACCGTGCCTGCTCATTCTGCTTGATACTCGCGCAGCGGAGCCCGCGGGACAACTGCCTGCTCATCTGCCCTGATACTCGCCAGCTGAGCCCCGGGACACTTGCCCGCTCATCTGCCTAATAATCGCCCTGAGCCCCCCGGCGACACCTGGCCTGCCTGCATCAAGCCTGAATACTCGCCAGCTGAGCCGCGACACCTGCCCGCTCAATTCAAGCATGATACTTCGCCAGCCTGGAGCCCCCCGCCCGACACCCTGCCCGGCCTCACCAGCCTGATAGCTCGCGAGCTGAGCCCCTGCGACACCTTGCCCGGGTCATCAGCCTGATCAATCGCCAATGGAGCTCGCGCGACACCTGCCCGCTCATCTGCCTGATACTCGCCAGTGAGCCGCGCGACACCTGCCCGCTCATCTGCCTGATACTCGCCAGCTGAGCCGCGCGACACCTGCCCGCTCATCTGCCTGATACTCGCCAGCTGAGCCGCGCGACACCTGCCCGCTCATCTGCCTGATACTCGCCAGCTGAGGCAACGCGACA
>NW_020191516.1:0-35405 GCF_002263795.3 Bos taurus
CTGATCATGCACTGATCACGTGGCTATCATGCACTGATCACGTGATCTGATGCATGCATGATCACGTGGCTGATCATGCAATGATCAGTAGCTATGTACTGGTCACGTGAGTGATCATGCACTGATCACGTAATTGATCTTGCACTGATCACGTGGCTGATCATGCACTGAACACGTGAATAATCATGCACTGATCACGTGACTGATCATGCACTCATCACGTGGCTATCATGTACTGCTAACTTGGCTGATCATGCAATGAGCACGCAGCTACCATGTATTGGTCACGTGACTGATCATGCAATGATGACGTAATTGATCATGCACTGATCATGTGGCTGATCATGCACTGATCACGTGACTGATCATGCACTGATCACGTGATTGATCATGCACTTATCACGTGGCTATCATGCACTGATCACGTGGCTGATCATGAAATGATCACGTGACTGATCATGCACTGATCACGTGGCTATCATGCACTGTTCACTTGGCTGATCATGCAATGATCACGCAGCTACAATGTACTGGTCACATGACTGATCATGCACTGATCACGTGGCTGATCATGCACTGATCACGTGACTGATCATGCACTGATCACGTGGCTGATCATGCACTGATCACGTGGCTGATCATGAAGTGATTACGTGACTACTCATGAAGTGATCACGTGGCTATCATGCACTGATCAAGTGGCTGATCACACACGTATCACGTGACTGATCATGCACTGATCACGTGGCTGATCATACATTGAGCACGTGCCTGGTCATGCACAGATCACGTCACTAAACATGAACTGATCACATAGGTATCATGCACTGATCACGTGGCTGATCATACACTGTTCACGTGTCTGATCATGCACTGATCACGTGGCTGATCATACACTGAGCACGTGCCTGGTCATGCACAGATCACGTCACTAAACATGAACTGATCACATAGGTATCATGCACTGATCACGTGGCTGATCATACACTGTTCACGTGTCTGATCATGCACTGATCACGTGACTGATCATGCACAGATCACGTGACTGATCATGCATAGATCACGTGACTGATCATGCACTGATCACGTGGCTATCATGCACTGCTCACGTGGCTGATCATGCAATGATCACGCAGCTACGATGTACTAGTCGCATGACTGATCATGCACTGATCACGTAATTGATCATGCACTGATCACCTGGCTTATCATGCATTGATCATGTGACTGATCATGTGCTGATCATGTTTGGGTGTCAATACACTGATCATGTGCCTCTGGAGGCAATGAACAAAGAGCTGAGTTGGCAGAATCAGTCAGCAGGCCAATACATCATGGAACTTCAGCTCTGAGAAATCTGCTGCTCAGCTGGCAATAAATCAAGTAGATGAGCAGGCAGGAATTACGCAGCACAGGTGGCAAATGTCAAGGAGATGACAGGCAGGAATCGTGCAGCTCAGCTGGCAATTGTCAAGCAGATGAGCAGACAGTAACCACGCAGCTCAGCAGGCCCTGATCACGAGACTGAGCATGCACTGTTCACGTGGATGATCACACACCTATCACGTGACTGATCATGCACTTATCATGTGGCTCTCATGCACTGATCACGTGATTGCGCATGCACTGATCACATAATTGTATGCACTGATCACGTGGCTATCATGCACTGATGACGTGGCTGATCATGCACTGATCATGTGATTGATCATGCACTGATCACGTAGCTATCTTGCACTGATCACTTGGCTGATCATACACTCATCACTGGACTGATCGTGCACTGATCACGGTGCTATCATGCATTGATTACATGACTCAACATGCACTGATCACCTGGATGATCATACACTGATCACGTGACTGATCATGCACTGATCACGTGACTGACCATGCACTGATCACGTGACTGATCATGCACTGATGAGTTGGCAATCATGCACTGATTACTTGGCTGATCATACACTGATCACTTGACTGATAATGCACTGATCATCTGGCTATCGTGCACTCATTACCTGGCTATCGTGCACTGATCAGGTGGTTGATCATACACTGATCACGAGACTGATCATGCACTGATCACGTGACTGATTATGCACTGATTACGTGGCTGATCATGCACTGATCACGTGGCTGATCACACACGTATCACGTGACTGATCATGCACTGATCACGTGGCTATCAGGCACTAATCACGTGGCTCTCTTTCACTGATCACGTGGATATCATGCACTGATCACGTGGCTGATCACACACGTATCACATGACTGATCATGCACTGATCACATGGCTATCATGCACTGATCACTTAATTGATCATGCACTTATCATTTGGCTGATCATGCACTGATCACGTGGCTGATCATGCACTGATACCGTGACTGAGCATGGACTGATCACATGACTATCATGTAGTGATCACGTGACTTAATGGCGCTGATCATGTGACTGATCATGCGCTGATCATGTTTGCTATCATACACTGATCATGTGCCTCTGGAGGCAATAAACAAAGAGCTGAGTAGGCACGAATCAAACAGTCAGCAGGCAATAATCATGGAACTCAGCTGTGAGGAATCATGCTGCTCAGCTGGCAAAAATCAAGCAGCTGAGCAGGCAGGAATTACGCAGCACAGCTGGCAATTGTCAAGCAGATGACAGGCAGGAATCGTGCAGCTCAGCTGGCAATTGTCAAGCAGATGGAAGACAGTAATCACGCAGCTCAGCAGGCCCTGATCACGTGACTGAGCATGCACTGTTCACGTGGCTGATCATACACTGATCACGTGATTGATCATGCACTGATCACTTGGATATCATGCACTGATCACGTGGCTGATCATACACTGTTCACGTGTCTGACCATGCACTGATCACGTGGCTGATCATACACTGCTCACGTAACAGATCATGCACTGATCACGTGACTGATCATGCTCTGATCACGTGACTGACCATGCACTGATCACGTGACTGATCATGCACTGATGAGTTGGCAATCATGCACTGATTACTTGGCTGATCATACACTGATCACGTGACTGATAATGCACTGATCATCTGGCTATCGTGCACTCTTTACCTGGCTATTGTGCACTGATCACGTGGTTGATCATACACTGATCACGAGACTGATCATGCACTGATCACGTGACTGATTATGCACTGATCACGTGGCTGATGATGCACTGATCACGTGGCTGATCACACACGTATCACGTGACTGATCATGCACTGATCACGTGGCTATCAGGCACTAATCACGTGGCTATCATTCACTGATCACGTGGATATCATGCACTGAACACGTGAATAATCATGCACTGATCACGTGACTAATCATGCACTGATCACGTGGCTATCATGCACTGCTAACTTGGCTGATCATGCAATGATCACGCAGCTACCATGTACTGGTCACGTGACTGATCATGCACTGATGACGTAATTGATCATGCACTTATCATGTGGCTGATCATGCACTGATGACGTGACTGATGATGCACTGATCACGTGGCTATCATGCACTGATCACTTGGCTGGTCATACACTGATCACGCAGCTGCCATGTACTGGTCAGGTGACTGATCATGCACTGATGACATAATTGATCATGCACTGATCCTGTGGCTGATCATGCACTGATCACGAGACTGATCATGCACTGATCACGTGGCTGATCATGCACTGATCACGTGGATATCATGCACTGATCACGTGTTTGATCATACACTGTTCACGTGTCTGACAATGCACTGCTCACGTGGCTGATCATACACTGTTCACGTAACTGATCATGCACTGATCACGTGGATTCATGCACTGATCACGTGGCTGAACATGCACTGTTCACGTGGCTTACCACACACCTGTCACGTGATTGATCATGCACTGATCACGTAATTAATCCTGCACTGATCACCTGACTCATCATGCACTGATCACGTGGCTGATCACACACGTATCACGTGACTGATCATGCACTGATCACGTGGCTATCATGCACTAATCACGTGGCTATCATTCACTGATCACGTGGATATCATGCACTGATCACGTGGCTGAACACACACGTATCACATGACTGATCATGCACTGATCACGTGGCCAGCATGCACTGATCACGTGGCTGATCATGCAATGATCACGTAGCTACCATGTACTGGTCACGTGAGTGATCATGCACTGATCACGTAATTGATCTTGCACTGATCACGTGGCTGATCATGCACTGAACACGTGAATAATCATGGGCAACTGATCACGTGACTGATCATGCACTCATCACGTGGCTATCATGTACTGCTAACTGCTGATCAATGCAATGATCAGCAGCCACCATGTACTGGTCACGTGACTGATCATGCATGATGACGTAATTGATCATGCACTGATCATGTGGCTGATCATGCACTGATACCGTGACTGATCATGCACTGATCACGTGATTGATCATGCACTTATCACGTGGCCTATCCATGCCACCTGATCACAGTGGCTGATCATGAAATGATCACGTGACTGATCATCGCACTGATTCACGTGGGCTATCATGCACTGTTCACTTGGCTGATCATGCAATGATCACGCAGCTACAATGTACTGGTCCATGACTGATCATGCACTGATCAGTGGCTGATCAAGCACTGATCACGTGACTGATCATGCACTGATCACGTGGCTGATCATGCACTGATCACGTGGCTGATCATGAAGTGATCACGTGACTAACCATGAAGTGATCACGTGGCTATCATGCACTGATCAAGTGGCTGATCACACCGATCACGTGACTGATCATGCACTGATCACGTGGCTGATCATACATTGAGCACGTGCCTGGTCATGCACAAGATCACGTCACTAAACATGAACTGATCACAATAGGTATCATGCACTGATCACGTGGCCTGAACATACACTGTTCACGTTCTGATCATGCACTGATCACGTGGCTGAATCATACACTGAGCACGTGCCTGGTCATGCACAGATCACGTGACTACTCATGAAGTGATCACGTGGCTATCATGCACTGATCACGTGGCTGATCACAACACGTATCACGTGACTGATCATGCACTGATCACGTGACTGATCATGCACAGATCACGTGACTGATCATGCACAGATCACGTGACTGATCATGCACTGATCACGTGGCTATCATGCACTGCTCACGTGGCTGATCATGCAATGATTCACGCAGCTACGATATACTAGCGCATGACTGATCATGCACTGATCACGTAATTGATCATGCACTGATCACCTGGCTTATCATGCATTGATCATGTGACTGAATCATGTGCTGATCATGTTTGGTGTCATACACTGATCATGGTCCTCTGGAGGCAATGAACAAAGAGCTGAGTTGGCAGGAATCAGTCAGCAGGCAATAATCAATGGAACTCAGCTCTGAGAAATCATGCCTGCTCAGCTGGCAATAATCAAGTAGATTGAGCAGGCAGGAATTACGCAGCACAGGTGGCAAATGTCAAGGAGATGACAGGCAGGAATCGTGCAGCTCAGCTGGCAATTGTCAAGCAGATGAGCAGACAGTAATCACGCAGCTCAGCAGGCCCTGATCACGTGACTGAGCATGCACTGTTCACGTGGATGATCACACACCTATCACGTGACTGATCATGCACTTATCACGTGGCTCTCATGCACTGATCACGTGATTGCGCATGCACTGTTCACATAATTGTATGCACTGATCACGTGGCTATCATGCACTGATGACGTGGCTGATCATGCACTGATCATGTGACTGATCATGCACTGATCACGTAGCTATCTTGCACTGATCACTTGGCTGATCATACACTCATCACTGGACTGATCGTGCACTGATCACGGTGCTATCATGCATTGATTACATGACTCAACATGCACTGATCACCTGGATGATCATACACTGATCACGTGACTGATCATGCACTGATCACGTGACTGACCATGCACTGATCACGTGACTGATCATGCACTGATGAGTTGGCAATCATGCACTGATTACTTGGCTGATCATACACTGATCACTTGACTGATAATGCACTGATCATCTGGCTATCGTGCACTCATTACCTGGCTATCGTGCACTGATCAGGTGGTTGATCATACACTGATCACGAGACTGATCTTGCACTGATCACGTGGCTGATCATACACTGCTCACGTAGATGATCATGCACTGATCACGTGTCTATCATGCAGTGCTCACGTGGCTGATCTGCAATGATCACGTAGCTTACATGTACTGGTCACGTGAGTGATAATGCACTGATCACGTAATTGATCATGCACTGATCAGGTGACTTGTCATGCACTGTTCACGTGAGTGATCATGCACTGAACACGTGGCTGATCATACACTGCTCACGTAGATGATCATGCACTGATCACGTGTCTATCATGCAGTGCTCACGTGGCTGATCCTGCAATGATCACGTAGCTTACATGCACCTGGTCACGTGACTGATCATGCATTGATCACGTAATTGATCATGCACTGATCAAGTGACTGATCATACACTGATCACGTGACTGATCATGTACTGATAACGTGATTGATCATGCACTGATCTCGTGTCTATCATGCACTGCTTACGTGGCTGATCATACAATGTTCACATAACTACCATGTACTGGTCACATGACTGATCATGCATTGATCACGTAATTGATCATGCACTGATCAAGTGGCTGATCATACACTGATCACGTGACTGATCATGCACTCTTCACGAGACTCATCATGCACTGATCACGTGGCTATCATGCACTGCTTACGTGGCTGATCATACAATGTTCACATAGCTACCATGTACTGGGTCACATGACTGATCATGCACTGATCACGTAATTGATCATGCACTGATCAAGTGGCTGATCATACACTGATCACGTGACTGATCATGCACTCTTCACGAGACTCATCATGCACTGATCACGTGGCTATCATGCACTGATCACGTGTTTGATCATAAACTGTTCACGTGTCTGACCATGCACTGCTCACGTGGCTGATCATAAACTGTTCACGTAACTGATCATCCACTAATCACGTGGATATCATGCAGTGATCACGTGGCTGAACATGCACTGTTCACGTGGCTTATCACACACCTGTCACGTGACGGATCATGCACTGATCACGTGGCACTCATGCACTGATCACGTGGCTGATCATATTCCGCTCACGTAATTGATCATGCACACATCAGGTGGCTATCATGCACTTCTCACCTGGCTGGTCATGCAATGTTCACGTAGCTACCATATACTGGTCACGTGACTGATCATGCACAGATCACGTAAATGATCATGCACTGTTCACGTGACTGATCATGTACTGATCACGTGACTGATCACGCACTGATCACGTGACTGATCATGCACTGATCACGTGGCTATCATGCACTGATCACTTGGCTGGTCATACACTGATCACGCAGCTACCATGTACTGGTCCCGTGAGTGATCATGCACTGATCACGTGGCTATCATTCACTGATATCGTGGCTGATCATGAAATGATCACGCAGCTACCATGTACTGGTCACGTGACTGATCATGCACTGATCATGTGGCTGATCATGCACTGATCACGTGACTGATCATGCACTGATCACGTGGCTATCATGAACTGATCACTTGGCTGGTCATACACTGATCACGCAGCTACCATGTACTGGTCACGTGACTGATCATGCACTGATGACGTAATTGATCATGCACTGATCACGTGGCTGATCATGCACTGATCACTTGACTGATCATGCACTGATCACGTGACTTATCATGCACTGATCACGTGGGCTATAATGCACTGATCACATGGCTGGTCATACACCGATCACGTGCCTGGTCATGCACAGATTACATGACTGATCATGTCCTGATCACGTCACTAATCATTCACTGATCACGTGGCTATCATGCACTACTCACGTGGCTGATCATGGCAATGATCATGTAGCTACCATGTACCGGTCACGTGACTGATCATACACCCATCAGGTGACTGATCATGCACTGATCACGTGGCTATCATGCACTGTTCACGTGGCTGATCATACACTGATCACCTGCCTGGTCATGCACAGATCACGTGATTAATCATGAACTAATCACGTAGCAATCATTCACTGATCACCTGGCTGATCATGCACTGATCACGTGGCTATCATGCAATTTTCACGTGGCTATCATGCACTGATCACGTGGCTGATCATGCACTGATAGCGTGACTGAGCATGGACTGATCACATGACTATCATGTAGTGATCACGTGACTTAATGGCGCTGACCATGTGACTGATCATGCGCTGAGCATGTTTGCTATCATACACTGATCATGTGCCTCTGGAGGCAATAAACAAAGAGCTGAGTAGGCATGAATCAAACAGTCAGCAGGCAATAATCATGGAACTCAGCTGTGAGGAATCATGCTGCTCAGCTGGCAATAATCAAGCAGCTGAGCAGGCAGGAATTACACAGCACAGCTGGCAATTGTCAAGCAGATGACAGGCAGGAATCATGCAGCTCAGCTGGCATTGTCAAGCAGATGAGCAGACAGTAATCACGCAGCTCAGCAGGCCCTGATCACGTGACTGAGCATGCACTGATCACATGGATATCATGCACTGATCACGTGGCTAATCACACACTGTTCACGTGTCTGACCATGCACTGATCACGTGGCTGATCAAACACTGCTCACATAACTGATCATGCACTGATCACGTAATCGATCATGCACTGATCCCGTGGCTAATCATGCAATGATCACGTAGCTACCATGTACTGGTCCCGTGAGTTATCATGCACTGATCACGTAATTGATCATGCACTGATCACGTGGCTGACCATGCACTGAATACGTGACTGATCATGCACTGATCACGTGACTGATCATGCACTGATCACGTGGCTATCATGCTCTGGTCACGTGGCTGATCATGCAGTGATCACGCAGCTGCCATGTACTGGTCACATGACTGATCATGCATTGATCACGTAATTGATCATGCACTGATCACCTGGCTTATCATGCATTCATCATGTGACTGATCATGTGCTGATCATGATTGGTGTCACACACTGATCATGTGCATCTGGAGGCAATGAACAAAGAGCTGAGTAGGCAGGAATCAGTCAGCAGGCTATAATCATGGAACTCAGCTCTGAGAAATCATGCTGCTCAGCTGGCAATAATCAAGTAGATGAGCAGGCAGGAATTATGCAGCACAGGTGGCAATTGTCAAGGAGATGACAGGCAGGAATCGTACAGCTCAGCTGGCAATTGTCAAGCAGATGAGCAGACAGTAATCACGCAGCTTAGCAGGCCCTGATCACGTGACTGAGCATGCACTGTTCACGTGGATGATCACACACCTATCACGTGAATGATCATGTACTGATCACGTGGCTCTCATGCACTGATCACGTGATTGCGCATGCACTGATCACGTAATTGTATGCACTGCTCACGTGACTATCATGCACTGATGACGTGGCTGATCATGCACTGATCATGTGACTGATCGTGCACTGATCACGTAGCTATCTTGCACTGATCACTTGGCTGATCATACACTCATCACGGGACTGATCGTGCACTGATTACGGCGCTATCATGCATTGACTACATGACTCCACATGCACTGATCACGTGGATGATCATGCACTGATCACGTGACTGACCATGCACTGATCACGTGGCTGATTATGCACTGATCACGTGGCTGATCATGCACTGATCACGTGGCTATCATGCACTGCTCACGTGGCTGCTCATGCAATGATCACATAGCTACCATGTAGTGGTCACGTGACTGATCATGCACTGATCACGTAATTGATCATGAACTGGTCATGTGGCTGATCATGCACTGATCACGTGGCTGATCATACACTGATCACGTGACTGATCATGCACTGATCACGTGACTGATCATGCACTGTACACGTGTCTATCATGCACAGATCACATGGATGATCATGCAATGATCACGTGGCTACCATATACTGGACAAGTGACTGATCATGCACTGATCACGTGGCTGATCATGCACTGATCACGTGACTGATCATGCACTGTTCACGAGACTCATCATGCACTGATCACGTGGATATCATGCACTGATCACGTGTTTAATCATACACTGTTCACGTGTCTGACCATGCACTGCTCACGTGGCTGATCATACACTGTTCATGTAACTGATCATGCACTGATCACGTGGATTCATGCACTGATCACGTGGCTGAACATGCACTGTTCACGTGGCTTACCACACACCTGTCACGTGACTGATCATGCACTGATCACGTGGCACTCATGCACTGATCACGTGGCTGATTATACTCTGCTCACGTAACTTATCATGCACACATCACATGCCTATCATGCACTTCTCACCCTGCTGGTCATGCAATGTTCACGTAGCTACCATATACTGGTCACGTGACTGATCATGCTCAGATCACGTAAATGACCATGCACTGTTCAGTTGACTGATCATGTACTGATCACGTGACTGATCATGCACTGATCACGTGGCTATCATGAACTGCTCACGTGGCTGGTCATGCAATGATCACGTAGCAACCATGTACTGGTCACGTGACTGATCATGCACTGATGACATAATTGATCATGCACTTATCATGTGGCTGATCATGCACTGATGACGTGACTGATGATGCACTGATCACGTGGCTATCATGCACTGATCACTTGGCTGGTCATACACTGATCACGCAGCTACCATGTATTGGTCAGGTGACTGATCATGCACTGATGACGTAATTGATCATGCACTGATCATGTGGCTGATCATGCACTGATCACGTGACTGATCATGCACTGATCACGTGGCTGATCATGCACTGATCACGTGGCTATCATGCACTTATCACATGGCTGGTCATACACTGATCATATAGCTACCATGTACCGGTCACGTGAATGATCATACACCCATCAGGTGACTGATCATGCACTGATCACGTGGCTATCATGCACTGACCACGAGACTGAAAATGCACTGATCACGTCTAATCATGCACTGATCACATGACTGCCCATGGACTGATCACGTGGCTGATCATACACTGCTCACGTAACTGATCATGCACTGATCACGAACTGATCACGTGGCTCTCATGCACTGCTCACGTGGCTGATCATGCAATGATCACGTAGCTACCATGTACTGGTCACGTGACTGATCATGCACTGATGACGTGACTGATCATGCACTGAACACGTGACTGATCATGCACTGATCACTTGGCTGGTCATACTGATCACGTGCCTCGTCATGTACTGATCACGTGGCTGATCATGCACTGATCACGTGACTGATCATGCACTGATCACGTGGCTATCATGCCGTGATCACGTGGCTATCATGCACAGATCACATGGCTGATCATGCAATGATCACGTAGCTACCATATACTAGTCACGTGACTGATCATGCACTGATCATGTGACTGAATATGCACTGTTCACGAGACTCATCATGCACTGATCACGTGGATATCATGCACTGATCACGTGTTTGATCATACACTGTTCACGTGTCTGACCATGCACTGCTCACGTGGCTGATCATATACTGTTCACGTAACTCATCATGCACTGATCACGTGGATTCATGCACTGATCACGTGGCTGAACGTGCACTGTTCACGTGGCTTACCACACACCTGTCACGTGACTGATCATGCACTGATCACATAATTAATCCTGCACTGATCACCTGACTCATCATGCACTGATCACGTGGCTGATCACACACGTATCACGTGACTGATCATGCACTGATCACGTGGCTATCATGCACTAATCACGTGGCTATCATTCACTGATCACGTGGATATCATGCACTGATCACGTGGCTGATCACACACGTATCACATGACTGATCATGCACTGATCACGTGGCTGTCATGCACTGATCACGTGGCTGATCATGCAATGATCACGTAGCTACCATGTACTGGTCACGTGAGTGATCATGCACTGATCACGTAATTGATCTTGCACTGATCACGTGGCTGATCATGCACTGAACACGTGAATAATCATGCACTGATCACGTGACTGATCATGCACTCATCACGTGGCTATCATGTACTGCTAACTTGGCTGATCATGCAATGATCACGCAGCTACCATGTACTGGTCACGTGACTGATCATGCAATGATGACGTAATTGATCATGCACTGATCATGTGGCTGATCATGCACTGATCACGTGACTGATCATGCACTGATCACGTGGCTGTCATGCACTGATCACGTGGCTGATCATGCAATGATCACGTAGCTACCATGTACTGGTCATGTGAGTGATCATGCACTGATCACGTGATTGATCATGCACTGATCACGTGGCTATCATGCACTGATCACGTGGCAGATCATGAAATGATCACGTGACTTATCATGCACTGATCACGTGGCTGATCATGCACTGATCACGTGGCTATCATGCACTGTTCACTTGGCTGATCATGCAATGATCACGCAGCTACAATGTACTGGTCACATGACTGATCATGCACTGATCACGTGTCTGATAATGCACTGATCACGTGACTGATCATGCACTGATCACGTGGCTGATCATGCACTGATCACGTGGCTGATCATGAAGTGATCACGTTTCTACTCATGAAGTGATCACGTGGCTATCATGCACTGATCAAGTGGCTGATCACACACGTATCACGTGACTGATCATGCACTGATCACGTGGCTGATCATACATTGAGCACGTGCCTGGTCATGCACAGATCACGGGACTAAACATGAACTGATCACATAGGTATCATGCACTGATCACGTGGCTGATCATACACTGTTCACGTGTCTGATCATGCACTGATCACGTGGCTGATCATACACTGAGCACGTGCCTGGTCATGCACAGATCACGTGACTACTCATGAAGTGATCACGTGGCTATCATGCACTGATCACGTGGCTGATCACACACGTATCACGTGACTGATCATGCACTGATCACGTGACTGATCATGCACAGATCACGTGACTGATCATGCACAGATCACGTGACTGATCATGCACTGATCACGTGGCTATCATGCACTGCTCACGTGGCTGATCATGCAATGATCACGCAGCTACGATGTACTAGTCGCATGACTGATCATGCACTGATCACGTAATTGATCATGCACTGATCACCTGGCTTATCATGCATTGATTATGTGACTGATCATGTGCTGATCATGTTTGGTGTCATACACTGATCATGTGCCTCTGGAGGCAATGAACAAAGAGCTGAGTAGGCAGGAATCAGTCAGCAGGCAATAATCATGGAACTCAGCTCTGAGAAATCATGCTGTTCAGCTGGCAATAATCAAGTAGATGAGCAGGCAGGAATTACGCAGCACAGGTGGCAAATGTCAAGGAGATGACAGGCAGGAATCGTGCAGCTCAGCTGGCAATTGTCAAGCAGATGAGCAGACAGTAATCACGCAGCTCAGCAGGCCCTGATCACGTGACTGAGCATGCACTGTTCACGTGGATGATCACACACCTATCACGTGACTGATCATGCACTTATCACGTGGCTCTCATGCACTGATCACGTGATTGCGCATGCACTGATCACATAATTGTATGCACTGATCACGTGGCTATCATGCACTGATGACGTGGCTGATCATGCACTGATCATGTGACTGATCATGCACTGATCACGTAGCTATCTTGCACTGATCACTTGGCTGATCATACACTCATCACTGGACTGATCGTGCACTGATCACGGTGCTATCATGCATTGATTACATGACTCAACATGCACTGATCACCTGGATGATCATACAGTGATCACGTGACTGATCATGCACTGATCACGTGACTGACCATGCACTGATCACGTGACTGATCATGCACTGATGAGTTGGCAATCATGCACTGATCACTTGGCTGATCATACACTCATCACTGGACTGATCGTGCACTGATCACGGTGCTGTCATGCATTGATTACATAACTCAACATGCACTGATCACCTGGATGATCATACAGTGATCACGTGACTGATCATGCACTGATCACGTGACTGATCATGCACTGATCACGTGACTGATCATGCACTTATCACATGGCTGATCATGCACTGATCACGTGGCTATCATGCACTTATCACATGGCTGGTCATACACTGATCATATAGCTACCATGTACCGGTTACGTGAATGATCTTACACCCATCAGGTGACTGATCATGCACTGATCACGTGGCTATCATGCACTGACCACGAGACTGAAAATGCACTGATCACGTCTAATCATGCACTGATCACATGACTGCCCATGCACTGATCATGTGGATGATCATACACTAATCATGTGACAGATCATGCACTGATCACGTGGCTGATGATGCACTGAAACGTGACTGAGCATGGACTGATCACATGACTATCATGTAGTGATCACGTGACTTAATGGCGCTGATCATGTGACTGATCATGCACTGATCATGTTTGCTATCATACACTGATCATGTGCCTCTGGAGGCAATAAACAAAGTGCTGAGTAGGCACGAATCAAACAGTCAGCAGGCAATAATCATGGAACTCAGCTGCGAGGAATCATGCTGCTCAACTGGCAATAATCAAGCAGCTGAGCAGGCAGGAATTACCCAGCACAGCTGGCAATTGTCAAGCAGATGACAGGCAGGAATCGTGCAGCTCAGCTGGCAATTGTCAAGCAGATGGAAGACAGTAATCACGAAGTTCAGCAGGCCCTGATCACGTGACTGAGCATGCACTGTTCACGTGGCTGATCATACATTGATCACGTGATTGATCATGCACTGATCACTTGGATATCATGCACTGATCACGTGGCTGATCATACACTGCTCAGGTAACTGATCATGCACTGATCACGTGGCTATCATGCACTGATCACGTGGCTGAACATTCACTGTTCATGTGGCTGATCACACACCTGTCACGTGACATATCATGCACTGATCGGGTGGCACTCATGCACTGATCACGTGGCTGATCATACTCTGCTCACGTAACTGATCATGCACACATCACGTGGCTATCATGCACTGCTCACGTGGCTCGTCATGGAATGATCACGTAGCTACCATATACTGGTCACGTGACTGATCATGCACAGATCACGTAAATGATCATGCACTGTTCAAGTGACTGATCATGTACTTTTCACGTGACTGATCATGCACTGATCATGTGGCTATCATGCTCTGCTCACGTGGCTGATCATGCAAGGATCAGTTAACAACCATGTACTTGTCACGTGACTGATCATGTACAGATCACGTAAATATTCATGAAGTGATCACGTGGCTATCCTGCACTGATCACGTGGATAACATGCACTGATCACGTGTCTGATCACACACGTATCACGTGACTGATCATGCACTGATCACGTGGCTATCATGCACTGATCACGTGGCTATCATGCACTGATCACGTGGCTGATCATGCAATGATCACGTAGCTACCATGCACTGGACACGTGACTGATCATGCACTGATCAGGTAATTGAACATGCACTGATCACGTGACTGATCATGCACAGATCACGTGACTGATCATGCACAGATCACGTGACTGATCATGCACTGCTCACGTGGCTATCATGCACTGCTCACGTGGCTGATCATGCAATGATCACGCAGCTACCATGTACTGGTCACATGACTGATCATGCACTGATCACGTAATTGATCATACACTGATCACCTGGCTTATCATGCATTGATCATGTGACTGATCATGTGCTGATCATGTTTGGTGTCACACATTGATCATGTGCATCTGCAGGCAATGAAGAAAGAGCTGAGTAGGCAGGAATCAGTCAGCAGGCTATAATCATGGAACTCAGCTTTGAGAAATCATGCTGCTCAGCTGGCAATAATCAAGTAGATGAGCAGGCAGGAATTATGCAGCACAGGTGGCAATTGTCAAGGAGATGACAGGCAGGAATCGTACAGCTCAGCTGGCAATTGTCAAGCAGATGAGCAGACAGTAATCACGCAGCTCAGCAGGCCCTTATCACGTGACTGAGCATGCACTGTTCACGTGGCTGATCACACACCTATCACGTGAATAATCATGCACTGATCACGTGGCTCTCATGCACTGATCACGTGATTGCGCATGCACTGATCACGTAATTGTATGCACTGCTCACGTGGCTATCATGCACTGATGACGTGGCTGATCATGCACTGATCACGTAGCTATCTTGCACTGATCACTTGGCTGATCATACACTCATCACGGGACTGATCGTGCACTCATCACGGCGCTATCATGCATTGTCTACATGACTCCACATGCACTGATCACGTGGATGATCATGCACTGATCACCTGACTGACC
Source organism: Bos taurus (assembly GCF_002263795.3). Classification (NCBI taxonomy): domain Eukaryota; kingdom Metazoa; phylum Chordata; class Mammalia; order Artiodactyla; family Bovidae; genus Bos; species Bos taurus. The sequence goes on from NW_020191516.1 coordinate 16,439, forward strand.
ATGCACTGATCACGTGACTGATCATGCACTGATCACGTGGCTGATCATGCACTGATCACGTAATTGATCATGCACTGATCATTTGGCTGATCATGCACTGATCACGTGCCTGATCATACACTGATCACGTGACTGATCATGCACTGATCACGTGGCTGATCATGCACTGATCACGTAATTGATCATCCACTGATCAGTTGGCTATCATGCACTGATCACTTGGCTGGTCATACACTGATCACATGACTGATCATGCACTGTTCACGTGACTGATCATGTACTGATCACGTGACTGATCATGCACTGATCACGTAATTGAACTTGCACTATTCACGTGGCTGATCATGCAATGATCACGTGACTGACCATGCACTGATCACGTGACTGATCATCCACTGATCAGTTGGCTATCATGCACTGATTACTTGGCTGATCATACACTGATCACGTGACTGATAATGCACTGATCATCTGGCTATCATGCACTCATTACCTGGCTATCATGCACTGATCACGTGGTTGATCATACACTGATCACGAGACTGATCATGCACTGATAACGTCTATATCATGCACTGATCACATGACTGCCCATGCACTGATCACCCGGATGATCATACACTGATCATGTGACAGATCATGCACTGATCACGTGGCTATCATGCACTACTCACGTGGCTGATCATGCAATGATCATGTAGCTACCATGTACAGGTCACGTGAATGATCATACACCCATCAGGTGACTTATCATGCACTGATCACGTGGCTATCATGCACTGATCACGAGACTGATCATGCACTGACCACGTCTATATCATGCACTGATCACATGAGTGCCCATGCACTGATCACGTGGAGGATCATGCACTGAACACGTGAATAATCATGCACTGATCACGTGACTGATCATGCACTCATCACGTGGCTATCATGCACTGCTAACTTGGCTGATCATGCAATGATCACGCAGCTACCATGTACTGGTCACGTGACTGATCATGCAATGATGACGTAATTGATCATGCACTGATCATGTGGCTGATCATGCACTGATCACGTGACTGATCATGCACTGATCACGTGATTGATCATGCACTGATCACGTGGCTATCATGCACTGATCACTTGGCAGGTCATACACTAATCACGAAGCTACCATGTACTGGTCACGTGACTGATCATTGATCATGCACTGATCATGTGGCTGATCATGCACTGATCACGTGACTGATCATGCACTGATCACGTGGCTATCATGCACTGACCACGAGACTGAAAATGCACTGATTATGTCTAATCATGCACTGATCACATGACTGCCCATGCACTGATCACGTGGCTGATCATACACTGCTCACGTAATTGATCATGCACTGATCACGTGGCTATCAGGCACTAATCACGTGGCTATCATTCACTGATTACGTGGATATCATGCACTTATCACGTGGATGAACACACACGAATCACATGACTGATCATGCACTGATCACGTGGCTATCATGCACTGATCACGTGGCTGATCATGCAGTGATCACGCAGCTACCATGTACTGGTCACGTGACTGATCATGCACAGATCACGTAAATGATCATTCCCTGTTCAAGTGACTGATCATGTACTTTACACGTGACTGATCATGCACTGATCATGTGGCTATCATGCTCTGCTCACGTGGCTGATCATGCAAGGATCAGTTAACAACTATGTACTTGTCACGTGACTGATAATGCACTGATCACGTAATTGGTCCTGCACTGATCACGTGGCTCATCATGCACTGATCCGGTGGCTGATCACACACGTATCACGTGACTGATCATGTACAGATCACGTAAATATTCATGAAGTGATCACGTGGCTATCCTGCACTGATCACGTGGATAACATGCACTGATCACGTGTCTGATCACACACGTATCACGTGACAGATCATGCACTGATCACGTGGCTATCATGCAGTGATCACGTGGCTATCATGCTCTGCTCACGTGGCTGATCATGCAAGGATCAGGTAGCAACCATGTACTTGTCACGTGACTGATCATGCACTGATCATGTAATTGATCCTGCACTGATCACGTGGTCCATCATGCACTGATCACGTGGCTGATCACACATGTATCACGTGACTGAACATGCACTGATCACGTGAATAATCATGAAGTCATCACGTGGCTATCCTGAACTGATCACGTGGATATCATGCACTGATCACGTGGCTGATCACACACATATCACGTGACTGATCATGCACTGATAATGTGGCTATCATGCACTGATCACGTGGCTATCATGCACTGATCACGTGGCTGATCATGCAATGATCACGTAGCTACCATGCACTGGTCACGTGACTGATCATGCACTGATCAGGTAATCGATCATGCACTGATCACGTGACTGTTCATGCACAGATCACGTGACTGATCATGCACTGATCACGTGGCTATCATGCACGGATCACGTGGATATCATGCACGGATCACGTGGCTGATCACACACGTATCACGTGACTGATCATGCACTGATCACGTGGCTGATCATGCAATGATCACGTAGCTACCATGTACTGGTCACATGACTGATCATGCACTAATCACGTAATTGATCATGCACTGATCACCTGGCTTATCATGCATTGATTATGTGACTGATCATGTGCTGATCATGTTTGGTGTCACACACTGATCATGTGCCTCTGGAGGCAATGAACATAGAACTGAGTAGGCAGGAATCAGTCAGCAGGCTATAATCATGGAACTCAGCTCTGAGAAATCATGCTGCTCAGCTGGCAATAATCAAGTAGATGAGCAGGCAGGAATTACGCAGCATAGGTGGCAATTGTCAAAGAGATGACAGGCAGGAATCGTGCAGCTCAGCTGGAAATTGTCAAGCAGATGAGCAGACAGTAATCACGCAGCTCAGCTGGCCCTGATCACATGACTGAGCATGCACTGTTACATGGCTGATCACACACCTATCACGTGACTGATCATGCACTGACCATGTGACTGATCATGCACTGATCACGTAGCTATCTTGCACTGATCACTTGGCTGATCATACACTCATCATGGGACTGATCGTGCACTGATCACGGCGCTATCATGCATTGACTACATGAGTCCACATGCACTGATCACGTGGCTGATCATGCAATGATCACGTAGCTACCGTGCACTGGTCACGTGACTGATCATGCACTGATCAGGTAATTGATCATGCACTGATCACGTGACTGATCATGCACAGATCACGTGACTGATCATGCACTGATCACCTGGCTCTCATGCACTGATCATGTGGCTATCATGCACTGATCACGTGGCTATCATGCACTGATCACGTGGCTGATCACGCAATGATCACGTAGCAACCATGTACTTGTCATGTGACTGATCATGCACTGATCACATAATTGATCCTTCAATGATCACATGGCTCATCACGCACTGATCCGGTGGCTGATCACACAGGTATCACGTGACTGATCATGTACAGATCACGTAAATAATCAGGAAGACATCACGTGGCTATCCTGCACTGATCACATGGATAACATGCACTGATCACGTGGCTGATCACACACGTATCTCGTGACTGATCATGCACTGATCACGTGGCTATCATGCACTGATCACGTGGATATCATGCACTGATCACGTGGCTGGTCATGCAATGATCACGTAGCTACCATGCACTGGTCACGTGACTGATCATGCACAGATCACGTGACCATGCACAGATCACGTGACTGATCATGCACTGATCACGTGGCTATCATGCACTGCTCACGTGGCTGATCATGCAATGATCACGCAGCTACCATGTACTGGTCACATGACTGATCATGCACTGATCACGTAATTGATCATGCACTGATCACCTGGCTTTTCATGCATTGATTATGTGACTGATCCTGTGCTAATCATGTTTGGTGTCACACACTGATCATGTGCCTCTGGAGGCAATGAACATAGAGCTGAGTAGGCAGGAATCAGTCAGCAGGCTATAATCATGGAACTCAGCTCTGAGAAATCATGCTGCTCAGCTGGCATTAATCAAGTAGATGAGCAGGCAGGAATTATGCAGCACAGGTGGCAATTGTCAAGGAGATGACAGGCAGGAATCGTGCAGCTCAGCTGGCAATTGTCAAGCAGATGAGCAGACAGTAATCACGCAGCTCAGCAGGCCCTGATCACGTGACTGAGCATGCACTGTTCACGTGGCTTACCAGACACCTGTCACGTGACTGATCATGCACTGATCACGTAATTAATCCTGCACTGATCACCTGACTCATCATGCACTGATCACGTGGCTGATCACACACGTATCACGTGACTGATCATGCACTGATCACGTGGCTATCATGCACTAATCACATGGCTATCATTCACTGATCACGTGGATATCATGCACTGATCACGTGGCTGATCCCACACGTATCACATGACTGATCATGCACTGATCACTTGGCACTCATGCACTGATCACGTGGCTGATCATACTCTGCTCACGTAACTTATCATGCACACATCACATGCCTATCATGCACTTCTCACTTGGCTGGTCATGCAATGTTCACGTAGCTACCATATACTGGTCACGTGACTGATCATGCTCAGATCACGTAAATGACCATGCACTGTTCAGTTGACTGATCATGTACTGATCACGTGACTGATCATGCACTGATCACGTGGCTATCATGAACTGCTCACGTGGCTGGTCATGCAATGATCACGTAGCAACCATGTACTGGTCACGTGACTGATCATGCACTGATGACGTAATTGATCATGCACTTATCATGTGGCTGATCATGCACTGATGACGTGACTGATGATGCACTGATCACGTGGCTATCATGCACTGATGACTTGGCTGGTCATACACTGATCACGCAGCTACCATGTATTGGTCATGTGACTGATCATGCACTGATGACGTAATGATCATGCACTGATCATGGGGCTGATCATGCACTGATCACATGACTGCCCATGGACTGATCACGTGGCTGATCATGCACTGATCACGTGGCTATCATGCACTGACCACGAGACTGAAAATGCACTGATCACGTCTAATCATGCACTGACCACAAGACTGAAAATGCACTGATCACGTCTAATCATGCACTGATCACATGACTGCCCATGGACTGATCACGTGGCTGATCATACACTGCTCACGTAACTGATCATGCACTGATCACGTGGCTGATCATGAACTGATCACGTGGCTCTCATGCAATGCTCACGTGGCTGATCATGCAATGATCACGTAGCTACCATGTACTGGTTACGTGACTGATCATGCACTGATCACGTGACTGATCATGCACTGATCACGTGGCTATCATGCACTGATCACTTGGCTGGTCATACTGATCACGTGCCTCGTCATGCACTGATCACGTGGCTGATCATGCACTGATCACGTGACTGATCATGCACTGATCACGTGGCTATCATGCCGTGATCACGTGGCTATCATGCACAGATCACATGGCTGATCATGCAATGATCACGTAGCTACCCTATACTAGTCACGTGACTGATCATGCACTGATCACGTGGCTGATCATGCACTGATCATCTGACTGAATATGCACTGTTCACGAGACTCATCATGCACTGATCACGTGGATATCATGCACTGATCACGTGTTTGATCATACACTGTTCACGTGTCTGACCATGCACTGCTCACGTGGCTGATCATACACTGTTCACGTAACTGATCATGCACTGATCACGTGGATTCATGCACTGATCACGTGGCTGAACATGCATTGTTCACGTGGCTTACCACACACCTGTCACGTGACTGATCATGCACTGATCACGTAATTGATCATGCACTGATCACGTGGCTGATCATGCACTGAACACGTGAATAATCATGCACTGATCACGTGACTGATCATGCACTCATCACGTGGCTATCATGTACTGCTATCTTGACTGATCATGCAATGATCACGCAGCTACCATGTACTGGTCACGTGACTGATCATGCAATGATGACGTAATTGATCATGCACTGATCATGTGGCTGATCATGCACTGATCACGTGACTGATCATGCACTGATCACGTGATTGATCATGCACTGATCACGTGGCTATCATGCACTGATCACGTGGCTGATCATGAAATGATCACGTGACTGATCATGCACTGATCACGTGGCTGATCATGCACTGATCACGTGGCTATCATGCACTGTTCACTTGGATGATCATGCAATGATCACGCAGCTACAATGTTCTCGTCACATGACTGATCATGCACTGATCACGTGGCTGATCATGCACTGATCACGTGGCTGATCATGAAGTGATCACGTTTCTACTCATAAAGTGATCACGTGGCTATCATGCACTGATCAAGTGGCTGATCACACACGTATCACGTGACTGATCATGCACTGATCACGTGGCTGATCATACATTGAGCACGTGCCTGGTCATGCACAGATCACGTGACTAAACATGAACTGATCACATAGGTATCATGTACTGATCACGTGGCTGATCATACACTGTTCACGTGTCTGATCATGCACTGATCACGTGGCTGATCATACACTGAGCACGTGCCTGGTCATGCACAGATCACGTGACTACTCATGAAGTGATCACGTGGCTATCATGCACTGATCACGTGGGTGATCACACACGTATCACGTGACTGATCATGCACTGATCACGTGATTGATCATGCACTGATCACGTGGCTATCATGCACTGATCACGTGGCTGATCATGAAATGATCACGTGACTGATCATGCACTGATCACGTGACTGATCATGCACTGATCACGTGGCTGATCATGCACAGATCACGTGACAAATCATGAACTGATCACATAGCTATCATGAAATGATCACCTGGCTGATCATGCACTGATCACGTGGCTGATCATGCACTGATACCGTGACTGAGCATGGACTGATCACATGACTATCATGTAGTGATCACGTGACTTAATGGCGCTGATCATGTGACTGATCATGCGCTGATCATGTTTGCTATCATACACTGATCATGTGCCTCTGGAGGCAATAAACAAAGAGCTGAGTAGGCACGAATCAAACAGTCAGCAGGCCATAATCATGGAACTCAGCTGTGAGGAATCATGCTGCTCAGCTGGCAATAATCAAGCAGCTGAGCAGGCAGGAATTACGCAGCACAGCTGGCAATTGTCAAGCAGATGACAGGCAGGAATCGTGCAGCTCAGCTGGCAATTGTCAAGCAGATGGAAGACAGTAATCACGCAGCTCAGCAGGCCCTGATCACGTGGCTGAACATGCACTGTTCACCTGGCTGATCACACACCTGTCACGTGACATATCATGCACTGATCATGTGGCACTAATGCACTGATCACGTGGCTGATCATACTCTGCTCACGTAACTGATCATGCACACATAACGTGGCTATCATGCACTGCTCACGTGGCTCGTCATGGAATGATCACGTAGCTACCATATACTGGTCACGTGACTGATCATGCACACATCACGTAAATGATCATGCACTGTTCAAGTAACTGATCATGTACTTTTCACGTGACTGATCATGCACTGATCATGTGGCTATCATGCTCTGCTCAGGTGGCTGATCATGCAAGGATCAGTTAACAACCATGTACTTGTCACGTGACTGATCATGCACTGATCACGTAATTGATCCTGCAATGATCACGTGGATATCATGCACTGATCACGTGGCTGATCACGCAATGATCACGTAGCTACCATGTACTGGTCATGTGACTGATCATGCACTGATCACGTAATTGATCCTGCACTGATCACATGGCTCATCATGCACTGATCCGGTGGCTGATCACACACGTATCATATGACTGATCATGTACAGATCACGTAAATAATCATGAACTGATCACGTGGCTATCCTGCACTGATCACGTGGATAACATGCACTGATCACGTGGCTGATCACACACGTATCACGTGACTGATCATGCACTGATCACGTGGTTATCATGCACTGATCACGTGGCTATCATGCACTGATCACGTGGCTGATCATGCAATGATCACGTAGCTACCATGCACTGGTCACGTGACTGATCATGCACTGATCAGGTAATTGATCATGCACTGATCACGTGACTGATCATGCACAGATCACGTGACTGATCATGCACAGATCACGTGACTGATCATGCACTGATCACGTGGCTGATCATGCACTGATCATGTGACTGAATATGCACTGTTCACGAGACTCATCATGCACTGATCACGTGGATATCATGCACTGATCACGTGTTTGATCATACACTGTTCACGTGTCTGACCATGCACTGCTCACGTGGCTGATCATACACTGTTCACGTAACTGATCATGCACTGATCACGTGGATTCATGCACTGATCACGTGGCTGAACATGCACTGTTCACGTGGCTTACCACACACCTGTCACGTGACTGATCATGCACTGATCACGTAATTAATCCTGCACTGATCACCTGACTCATCATGCACTGATCCCGTGGCTGATCACACACGTATCACGTGACTGATCATGCACTGATCACGTGGCTATCATGCACTAATCACGTGGCTATCATTCACTGATCACGTGGATATCATGCACTGATCACGTGGTTGATCACACACGTATCACATGACTGATCATGCACTGATCACGTGGCTATCATGCACTGATCACGTGGCTGATCATGCAATGATCACGTAGCTACCATGTACTGGTCACGTGAGTGATCATGCACTGATCACGTAATTGATCTTGCACTGATCACGTGGCTGATCATGCACTGAACACGTGAATAATCATGCACTGATCACGTGACTGATCATGCACTCATCACGTGGCTATCATGTACTGCTAACTTGGCTGATCATGCAATGATCACGCAGCTACCATGTACTGGTCACGTGACTGATCATGCAATGATGACGTAATTGATCATGCACTGATCATGTGGCTGATCATGCACTGATCACGTGACTGATCATGCACTGATCACGTGATTGATCATGCACATTTCACGTGGCTATCATGCACTGATCACGTGGCTGATCATGAAATGATCACGTGACTGATCATGCACTGATCACGTGGCTATCATGCACTGTTCACTTGGCTGATCATGCAATGATCACGCAGCTACAATGTACTGGTCACATGACTGATCATGCACTGATCACGTGGCTGATCAAGCACTGATCACGTGACTGATCATGCACTGATCACGTGGCTGATCATGCACTGATCACGTGGCTGATCATGAAGTGATCACGTGACTACTCATGAAGTGATCACGTGGCTATCATGCACTGATCAAGTGGCTGATCACACACGTATCACGTGACTGATCATGCACTGATCACGTGGCTGATCATACATTGAGCACGTGCCTGGTCATGCACAGATCACGTCACTAAACATGAACTGTTCACATAGGTATCATGCACTGATCACGTGTCTGATCATGCACTGATCACGTGGCTGATCATACACTGAGCACGTGCCTGGTCATGCACAGATCACGTGACTACTCATGAAGTGATCACGTGGCTATCATGCACTGATCACGTGGCTGATCACACACGTATCACGTGACTGATCATGCACTGATCACGTGACTGATCATGCACAGATCCCGTGACTGATCATGCATAGATCACGTGACTGATCATGCACTGATCACGTGGCTACCATGCACTGCTCACGTGGCTGATCATGCAATGATCACGCAGCTACGATGTACTAGTCGCATGACTGATCATGCACTGATCACGTAATTGATCATGCACTGATCACCTGGCTTATCATGCATTGATCATGTGACTGATCATGTGCTGATCATGTTTGGTGTCATACACTGATCATGTGCCTCTGGAGGCAATGAACAAAGAGCTGAGTTGGCAGGAATCAGTCAGCAGGCAATAATCATGGAACTCAGCTCTGAGAAATCATGCTGCTCAGCTGGCAATAATCAAGTAGATGAGCAGGCAGGAATTATGCAGCACAGGTGGCAATTGTCAAGGAGATGACAGGCAGGAATCGTGCAGCTCAGCTGGCAATTGTCAAGCAGATGAGCAGACAGTAATCACGCAGCTCAGCAGGCCCTGATCACGTGACTGAGCATGCACTGTTCACGTGGATGATCACACACCTGTCACGTGACTGATCATGCACTTATCACGTGGCTCTCATGCACTGATCACGTGATTGCGCATGCACTGATCACATAATTGTATGCACTGATCACGTGGCTATCATGCACTGATGACGTGGCTGATCATGCACTGATCATGTGACTGATCATGCACTGATCACGTAGCTATCTTGCACTGATCACTTGGCTGATCATACACTCATCACTGGACTGATCGTGCACTGATCACGGTGCTATCATGCATTGATTACATGACTCAACATGCACTGATCACCTGGATGATCATACACTGATCACGTGACTGATCATGCACTGATCACGTGACTGACCATGCACTGATCACGTGACTGATCATGCACTGATGAGTTGGCAATCATGCACTGATTACTTGGCTGATCATACACTGATCACGTGACTGATAATGCACTGATAATCTGGCTATCGTGCACTCTTTACCTGGCTATCGTGCACTGATCACGTGGTTGATCATACACTGATCACGAGACTGATCATGCACTGATCACGTGACTGATTATGCACTGATTACCTGGCTAATCATGCACTGATCACGTGGCTGATCACACACGTATCACGTGACTGATCATGCACTGATCACGTGGCTATCATGCACTAATCACGTGGCTCTCTTTCACTGATCACGTGGATATCATGCACTGATCACGTGGCTGATCACATATGTATCACGTGACTGATCATGCTCTGATCACGTGGCTATCATGCACTAATCACGTGGCTCTCTTTCACTGATCACGTGGATATCATGCACTGATCACGTGGCTGATCACACACGTATCACATGACTGATCATGCACTGATCACATGGCTATCATGCACTGATCACTTAATTGATCATGCACTTATCATTTGGCTGATCAGGCACTGATCACGTGGCTGATCATGCAATGATCACGTAGCTACCATGTACTGGTCACGTGAGTGACCATGCACTGATCACGTAATTGATCATGCACTGATCACGTGGCTATCATGCACTGACCACGAGACTGAAAATGCACTGATCACGTCTAATCATGCACTGACCACGAGACTGAAAATGCACTGATCACGTCTAATCATGCACTGATCACATGACTGCCCATGGACTGATCACGTGGCTGATCATACACTGCTCACGTAACTGATCATGCACTGATCACGTGGCTGATCATGAACTGATCACGTGGCTCTCATGCAATGCTCACGTGGCTGATCATGCAATGATCACGTAGCTACCATGTACTGGTTACGTGACTGATCATGCACTGATCACGTGACTGATCATGCACTGATCATGTGACTGATCATGCACTGATCACGTGGCTATCATGCACTGATCACTTGGCTGGTCATACTGATCACGTGCCTCGTCATGCACTGATCACGTGGCTGATCATGCACTGATCACGTGACTGATCATGCACTGATCACGTGGCTATCATGCCGTGATCACGTGGCTATCATGCACAGATCACATGGCTGATCATGCAATGATCACGTAGCTACCCTATACTAGTCACGTGACTGATCATGCACTGATCACGTGGCTGATCATGCACTGATCATCTGACTGAATATGCACTGTTCACGAGACTCATCATGCACTGATCACGTGGATATCATGCACTGATCACGTGTTTGATCATACACTGTTCACGTGTCTGACCATGCACTGCTCACGTGGCTGATCATACACTGTTCACGTAACTGATCATGCACTGATCACGTGGATTCATGCACTGATCACGTGGCTGAACATGCATTGTTCACGTGGCTTACCACACACCTGTCACGTGACTGATCATGCACTGATCACGTAATTGATCATGCACTGATCACGTGGCTGATCATGCACTGAACACGTGAATAATCATGCACTGATCACGTGACTGATCATGCACTCATCACGTGGCTATCATGTACTGCTATCTTGACTGATCATGCAATGATCACGCAGCTACCATGTACTGGTCACGTGACTGATCATGCAATGATGACGTAATTGATCATGCACTGATCATGTGGCTGATCATGCACTGATCACGTGACTGATCATGCACTGATCACGTGATTGATCATGCACTGATCACGTGGCTATCATGCACTGATCACGTGGCTGATCATGAAATGATCACGTGACTGATCATGCACTGATCACGTGGCTGATCATGCACTGATCACGTGGCTATCATGCACTGTTCACTTGGATGATCATGCAATGATCACGCAGCTAAAATGTTCTCGTCACATGACTGATCATGCACTGATCACGTGGCTGATCATGAAGTGATCACGTTTCTACTCATAAAGTGATCACGTGGCTATCATGCACTGATCAAGTGGCTGATCACACACGTATCACGTGACTGATCATGCACTGATCACGTGGCTGATCATACATTGAGCACGTGCCTGGTCATGCACAGATCACGTGACTAAACATGAACTGATCACATAGGTATCATGTACTGATCACGTGGCTGATCATACACTGTTCACGTGTCTGATCATGCACTGATCACGTGGCTGATCATACACTGAGCACGTGCCTGGTCATGCACAGATCACGTGACTACTCATGAAGTGATCACGTGGCTATCATGCACTGATCACGTGGGTGATCACACACGTATCACGTGACTGATCATGCACTGATCACGTGATTGATCATGCACTGATCACGTGGCTATCATGCACTGATCACGTGGCTGATCATGAAATGATCACGTGACTGATCATGCACTGATCACGTGACTGATCATGCACTGATCACGTGGCTGATCATGCACAGATCACGTGACAAATCATGAACTGATCACATAGCTATCATGAAATGATCACCTGGCTGATCATGCACTGATCACGTGGCTGATCATGCACTGATACCGTGACTGAGCATGGACTGATCACATGACTATCATGTAGTGATCACGTGACTTAATGGCGCTGATCATGTGACTGATCATGCGCTGATCATGTTTGCTATCATACACTGATCATGTGCCTCTGGAGGCAATAAACAAAGAGCTGAGTAGGCACGAATCAAACAGTCAGCAGGCCATAATCATGGAACTCAGCTGTGAGGAATCATGCTGCTCAGCTGGCAATAATCAAGCAGCTGAGCAGGCAGGAATTACGCAGCACAGCTGGCAATTGTCAAGCAGATGACAGGCAGGAATCGTGCAGCTCAGCTGGCAATTGTCAAGCAGATGGAAGACAGTAATCACGCAGCTCAGCAGGCCCTGATCACGTGGCTGAACATGCACTGTTCACCTGGCTGATCACACACCTGTCACGTGACATATCATGCACTGATCATGTGGCACTAATGCACTGATCACGTGGCTGATCATACTCTGCTCACGTAACTGATCATGCACACATAACGTGGCTATCATGCACTGCTCACGTGGCTCGTCATGGAATGATCACGTAGCTACCATATACTGGTCACGTGACTGATCATGCACACATCACGTAAATGATCATGCACTGTTCAAGTAACTGATCATGTACTTTTCACGTGACTGATCATGCACTGATCATGTGGCTATCATGCTCTGCTCAGGTGGCTGATCATGCAAGGATCAGTTAACAACCATGTACTTGTCACGTGACTGATCATGCACTGATCACGTAATTGATCCTGCAATGATCACGTGGATATCATGCACTGATCACGTGGCTGATCACGCAATGATCACGTAGCTACCATGTACTGGTCATGTGACTGATCATGCACTGATCACGTAATTGATCATGCACTGATCATGTAGCTATCTTGCACTGATCACTTGGCTGATCATACACTCATCACGGGACTGATCGTGCACTGATCACAGCGCTATCATGCATTGGCTACATGAGTCCACCTGCACTGATCACGTGGATGATCATGCACTGATCACGTGACTGACCATGCACTGATCACGTTACTGTTCATGCAATGATCACATGGCTGATCATGCACTGATCACGTGGCTATCATGCACTGATCACGTGGCTGATCATGCAATGATCACGTAGCTACCATGCACTGGTCACGTGACTGATCATGCACTGATCAGGTAATTGATCATGCACTGATCACGTGACTGATCATGCACAGATCACGTGACTGATCATGCACAGATCACGTGACTGATCATGCACTGATCACGTGGCTGATCATGCACTGATCATGTGACTGAATATGCACTGTTCACGAGACTCATCATGCACTGATCACGTGGATATCATGCACTGATCACGTGTTTGATCATACACTGTTCACGTGTCTGACCATGCACTGCTCACGTGGCTGATCATACACTGTTCACGTAACTGATCATGCACTGATCACGTGGATTCATGCACTGATCACGTGGCTGAACATGCACTGTTCACGTGGCTTACCACACACCTGTCACGTGACTGATCATGCACTGATCACGTAATTAATCCTGCACTGATCACCTGACTCATCATGCACTGATCACGTGTCTGATCACACACGTATCACGTGACTGATCATGCACTGATCACGTGGCTATCATGCACTAATCACGTGGCTATCATTCACTGATCACGTGGATATCATGCACTGATCACGTGGTTGATCACACACGTATCACATGACTGATCATGCACTGATCACGTGGCTATCATGCACTGATCACGTGGCTGATCATGCAATGATCACGTAGCTACCATGTACTGGTCACGTGAGTGATCATGCACTGATCACGTAATTGATCTTGCACTGATCACGTGGCTGATCATGCACTGAACACGTGAATAATCATGCACTGATCACGTGACTGATCATGCACTCATCACGTGGCTATCATGTACTGCTAACTTGGCTGATCATGCAATGATCACGCAGCTACCATGTACTGGTCACGTGACTGATCATGCAATGATGACGTAATTGATCATGCACTGATCATGTGGCTGATCATGCACTGATCACGTGACTGATCATGCACTGATCACGTGATTGATCATGCACATTTCACGTGGCTATCATGCACTGATCACGTGGCTGATCATGAAATGATCACGTGACTGATCATGCACTGATCACGTGGCTATCATGCACTGTTCACTTGGCTGATCATGCAATGATCACGCAGCTACAATGTACTGGTCACATGACTGATCATGCACTGATCACGTGGCTGATCAAGCACTGATCACGTGACTGATCATGCACTGATCACGTGGCTGATCATGCACTGATCACGTGGCTGATCATGAAGTGATCACGTGACTACTCATGAAGTGATCACGTGGCTATCATGCACTGATCAAGTGGCTGATCACACACGTATCACGTGACTGATCATGCACTGATCACGTGGCTGATCATACATTGAGCACGTGCCTGGTCATGCACAGATCACGTCACTAAACATGAACTGTTCACATAGGTATCATGCACTGATCACGTGTCTGATCATGCACTGATCACGTGGCTGATCATACACTGAGCACGTGCCTGGTCATGCACAGATCACGTGACTACTCATGAAGTGATCACGTGGCTATCATGCACTGATCACGTGGCTGATCACACACGTATCACGTGACTGATCATGCACTGATCACGTGACTGATCATGCACAGATCCCGTGACTGATCATGCATAGATCACGTGACTGATCATGCACTGATCACGTGGCTATCATGCACTGCTCACGTGGCTGATCATGCAATGATCACGCAGCTACGATGTACTAGTCGCATGACTGATCATGCACTGATCACGTAATTGATCCTGCAATGATCACGTGGATATCATGCACTGATCACGTGGCTGATCACGCAATGATCACGTAGCTACCATGTACTGGTCACATGACTGATCATGCACTGATCATATAATTGATCATGCACTGATCATGTGGCTGGTCATGCACTGATCACGTGGCTGATCATGCACTGATCACGTGACTATCATGCACTTATCACATGGCTGGTCATACACTGATCATATAGCTACCATGTACCGGTCACATGAATGATCATACACCCATCAGGTGACTGATCATGCACTGATCACGAGACTGAAAATGCACTGATCACGTGTAATCATGCACTGATCACATGACTGCCCATGCACTGATCACGTGGATGATCATACACTAATCATGTGACAGATCATGCACTGATCACGTGGCTGATGATGCACTGAACGTGACTGAGCATGGACTGATCACATGACTATCATGTAGTGATCACGTGACTTAATGGCGCTGATCATGTGACTGATCATGCGCTGATCATGTTTGCTATCATACACTGATCATGTGCCTCTGGAGGCAATAAACAAAGAGCTGAGTAGGCACGAATCAAACAGTCAGCAGGCAATAATCATGGAACTCAGCTGTGAGGAATCATGCTGCTCAGCTGGCAAAAATCAAGCAGCTGAGCAGGCAGGAATTACGCAGCACAGCTGGCAATTGTCAAGCAGATGACAGGCAGGAATCGTGCAGCTCAGCTGGCAATTGTCAAGCAGATGGAAGACAGTAATCACGCAGCTCAGCAGGCCCTGATCACGTGACTGAGCATGCACTGTTCACGGTGGCTGATCATACACTGATCACGTGATTGATCATGCACTGATCACTTGGATATCATGCACTGATCACGTGGCTGATCATACACTGTTCACGTGTCTGACCATGCACTGATCACGTGGCTGATCATACACTGCTCACATAACTGATCATGCACTGATCACGTGACTGATCATGCTCTGATCACGTGACTGACCATGCACTGATCACGTGACTGATCATGCACTGATGAGTTGGCAATCATGCACTGATTACTTGGCTGATCATACACTGATCACGTGACTGATAATGCACTGATCATCTGGCTATCGTGCACTCTTTACCTGGCTATTGTGCACTGATCACGTGGTTGATCATACACTGATCACGAGACTGATCATGCACTGGTCACGTGACTGATTATGCACTGATCACGTGGCTGATGATGCACTGATCACGTGGCTGATCACACGTATCACGTGACTGATCATGCACTGATCACGTGGCTATCAGGCACTAATCACGTGGCTATCATTCACTGATCACGTGGATATCATGCACTGATCACGTGGCTGATCACACACGTATCACATGAATGATCATGCACTGATCACGTGGCTATCATGCACTGATCACGTGGCTGATCATGCAATAATCACGTTGCTACCATGTACTGGTCACGTGACTGATCATGCACTGATCACGTAACTGATCATGCACTGATCACGTGGCTGATCATGCACTGAATACGTGAATAATCATGCACTGATCACGTGACTAATCATGCACTGATCACGTGGCTATCATGCGCTGCTAACTTGGCTGATCATGCAATGATCACGCAGCTACCATGTACTGGTCACGTGACTGATCATGCACTGATGACGTAATTGATCATGCACTTATCATGTGGCTGATCATGCACTGATGACGTGACTGATCATGCACTGATCACGTGGCTATCATGCACTGATCACTTGGCTGGTCATACACTGATCACTCAGCTACCATGTACTGGTCAGGTGACTGATCATGCACTGATGACATAATTGATCATGCACTGATCCTGTGGCTGATCATGCACTGATCACGTGACTGATCATGCACTGATCACGTGGCTGATCATGCACTGATCACGTGGCTATCATGCACTTATCACATGGCTGGTCATACACTGATCATATAGCTACCATGTACCGGTCACGTGAATGATCACACACCCATCAGGTGACTGATCATGCACTGATCACGTGGCTATCATGCACTGACCACGAGACTGAAAATGCAACTGATCACGTCTAATCATGCACTGATCACATGACTGCCCATTGCACTGATCACGTGGCTGATCATACACTGCTCACGTAACTGATCATGCACTGATCACGTGGCTGATCATGAACTGATCATGTGGCTCTCATGCACTGCTCACGTGGCTGATCATGCAATGATCACGTAGCTACCATGTACTGGTCACATGACTGATCATGCACTGATCACGTGACTGATCATGCACTGATCACGTGACTGATTCATGCACTGATCACGTGGCTATCATGCACTGATCAACTTGGTGGTCATACTGATCACGTGCCTCGTCATGCACTGATCACGTGGCTGATCATGCACTGATCACGTGACTGATCATGCACTGATCACGTGGCTATCATGCCGTGATCACGTGGCTATCATCATGCACAGATTACATGGCTGATCATGCAATGATCACGTAGCTACCATATAATAGTCACGTGACTGATCATGCACTGATCACGTGGCTGATCATGCACTGATCATGTGACTGAATATGCACTGTTCACGAGACTCATCATGCACTGATCACGTGGATATCATGCACTGATCACGTGTTTGATCATACACTGTTCACGTGTCTGACCATGCACTGCTCACGTGGCTGATCATACACTGTTCACGTAACTGATCATGCACTGATCACGTGGATTCATGCACTGATCACGTGGCTGAACATGCACTGTTCACGTGGCTTACCACACACCTGTCACGTGACTGATCATGCACTGATCACGTAATTAATCCTGCACTGATCACCTGACTCATCATGCACTGATCCCGTGGCTGATCACACACGTATCACGTGACTGATCATGCACTGATCACGTGGCTATCATGCACTAATCACGTGGCTATCATTCACTGATCACGTGGATATCATGCACTGATCACGTGG
>NW_020191517.1:0-19127 GCF_002263795.3 Bos taurus
CATGATAGCAACGTGATTCAGTGCATGATAGCCACGTGAACAGTGCATGATCAGTCACGTGATTCAGTGCTTCATGATCAGTCACGTGATCAGGGCAATTGATCAAGTCACGTGACCAGTACATTGGTAGCTATGTGTCATTGTATGATCAGCCACGTAAGCAGTGCATGATAGCCACGTGATCAGTGTATGATCAGCCACGTGATCAGTGCATGATCAATTACGTGATCAGTGCATGATCAGTCACGTGACCAGTACATGTAGCTCTTATCATTGTATGATCAGCCACGTTAGCAGTGCATGATAGCCACCCGTGATCAGTGCATGATCAGTCACGTGATCAGGGCATGATCACTCACGTGATCAGTGCATGATCAATTACGTTACCATGGCGTAATCAGTCACATGACCAGTACATGTTAGCTACGTGATCATTGCAGGATCAGCCACGTGAGCACTGAATGATAGACACGTGACCAGTGCATGATCAGCTACGTGAGCAGTGTATGATCAGCCACTTGATCAGTGCATGATCAGACACGTTTAACATATGATCGTGATCATGCATGATACCTATCGTGATCAGTTCATGATCAGTCACGTGATCTGTGCATGACCAGGCACGTGAACAGTGTATGATCCGCCACGTGATCAGTGCATGATCAATTACGTGATCAGTGCATGATCAGTCACGTGACCAGTACATGGTAGCTATATGATCATTGTATGATCAGCCACATAAGCAGTGCATGATAGCCACGTGAGCATCATGATGAGTCACGTGATCAGTGCATGATCAGTCACGTGATCAGTGGCATGAACAATTACGTTACCATTGCATGATCAGTCACGTTACCAGTACATGTTAGCTACGTGATCATGCATGATCAGCCACGTGATCAGTGCATGATAGCCACGTGATCAGTGCATGATCAGTCACGTGATACGTGTATCAGCCACGTGATCTGCATGATATCCACGTGATCAGTGCATGATAGCCACGTGATCAGTGCATGATCAGTCATGTGATATTGTGATCAGCCACGTGATCAGTGCATATAGCCACAGTGAAAGTGCATGATCAGTCACGTGAAAAAGTGCATGATCAGTCATATGAGTGGGTGATCATTTACGTGATCAGTGCATGATCATATGACTCAGTATACATGTTAGCACGTGATCATTGCATGATCAGCCACGTGATCAGTGCTGATACCACTGACAGTTTGATCAGTCACGTGATACGTGTGTATCAGCCACGTATCTATATATCCACGTTATCAGTGCATGATCACGTGATCAGTGCATGACCAGGCACGTGATCAGTGTATGATCAGCCACGTGATCAGTATGATAGGCATTGTGAGTGCATATCTCAGTTGAACAGTGCATGATCCACGTGATCACGTGATCAATTACGTTCAGTGCATGATCAGTCACTTGACCAGTACATTAGCTATGTGATCATTGTATGAGCAGCCAGGTTAGCTGTGCATTATAGCCACGTGAGCAGTGCATGATCAGTCACGTGATCAGTGCATGATCTTCACGTGATCTGCATGTGTTCAATTACTTATTCTCATGATCAGTCACGTGACCAGTACATTTAGCTACGTGAACATTGCAGGATCAGCCATTGAGCATCATGATAGACACGTATCACTGCATTATCACACACGTGAACAGTGTATGGTGATGATCTCACGTAATCATGCATGATACCTACGTGATCAGTTTTATTAGTCCCGGGACCTGTGCATGACAGCTAATCAGTGCATGATATCCACGCGAACAGTGAATTATAGCCACGTGATCAGTTCATGATTAGTCACGTGATCTGTGCATGACCAGGCACTTGAACAGTGTCATGATCAGCACGTGATCAGTGCCTTATAGCCACGTGATCATGCATGATCAGTCAAGTGATCAGTGTGTGAACAGTCTCGTGATCAGTGCATGATCAGTCACGTGACCAGTATATGATCATCAGTAGTGCATGATCATTTACCTGATCTGTGCTGATCATGTGTGACCAGTACATTTAGCTACGTGATCATTGCATGATCAGCCACGTGAGCCGTATGATAGCCACGAGATCAGTGCATGATCAGTCACGTGATCAGTGCATGATCAGTCACGTAATCTGTGCATGACCAGGCACTGATGTGTTATGACCAGCCAAGTGATCAGTGCATGATAGCCACGTGATCAGTGCATGATCAGTCACTTGATCAGTGCCATTATCAGTCACGGTGATCAGTGCATGATCAGTCATGTGACCAGTACATGGTTGCTATATGATCATTGCATGATCATGAGCAGTGCATGTGTGTGAGCAGTGCATGATCAGTTTCTGGAGCAAAGTATGATCAGCCACTTGATCAGTGTATGATAGCCACGTGATCACTGCATGAACAATCACGTGATCAGTGAATGATCAGCCACGAGAACAGTGCATGCTCCGTCACGTATCAGGGCCTGCTGAGCTGCGTGATTACTGTCTGCATCATCTGTGACAATTGCCAGCTGAGCTGCACGATTCCTGCCTGTCATCTCCTTGACAATTGCCACCTGTGCTGCGTAATTCCTGACTGCTCATCTACTTGATTATGCCAGCTGAGAAGCATGATTTCTCAGAGCTGAGTTCCATGATAATTGCGTCTGCTGACTATTCCTATTCAGCTCTTTTTTCATTGCTCCAGAGGCACATGACAGTATATGACACCAAACACGATCAGCACATGATCAGTCACATGATCAATGGATAAGCCAGGTGATCAGTGCATGATCAATTACTCAGTGCATGATCAGTCATGTGAGTACATGGTAGCTGCGTTTTGCATGATAAGCCAATGAGCAGTGCATGATAGCCACGTGATCAGTGCATGATCAGTCACGTGATCAGTGCATGATCAGTCACTGATCAGTGGCATGATCAATTACGTGATCATCTGCATGATCAGCCACGTGATCTGTGCAATGATAGCCACGTGATCAGTGCATGATAGCCACGTGATCAGTATGATCACGTTATCAATTCATTTGTCACGTGATCTTTGCATGACCAGGCACGTGATCAGTGTATGATCAGCCACGTGATCAGTGCATGATAGCCACGTGATTCAGTTGCATGATCAGTCATGTGAACAGTGCATGATCAGTCACGTGATCAGTGTATGATCCCAAGTGATCAATGCATGATCAATTACATGATCAGTGCATGATCAGTTCATGTGACCCAGTACATGGTAGCTATGCTGATCATTGTATGATCAGCCACGTAAGCTGTGCATGATAGCCACGTGATCAGTGCATGATCAGACACGTGATCATGTGCATGAACAATCACGGTATCAGTTCATGATCAATTACGTTACTCATTGCATGATCAGTCACGTGACCAGTACATGTTAGCTACTGATCATTGCAGGATCAGCCACGTGAGCACTGCATAAGACACGTGATCAGTGCATGATCAGCTACGTGAGCAGTGTATGATCAGCCACGTGATCAGTTTCTGATCAGACACATGAACAGTGTATGATCAGCCACGTGATCAGTGAATTATAGCCACGTGATCTTCATTAGTCACGTGATCTGTGCATGACCAGGCACGTGAACAGTGTATGATCAGCCACGTGATCATGCAGTATAGCCACGTGATCAGTGCATGATCAGCCACGTCATCAGTGCATGATAGGCTCGTGATCAGTGCACACAATTACGTGATCAGTCAATCTGCATGTGCAATACGTGATCAGTGTGAGAGCACGTGATCAGTGCATGATCAGTCACGTGATAGGTGTGTGATCATCATGTGAACAGTGCATGCTCTGTCAGGTGATCAGGGCCTGCTGAGCTGCGTGATTACTGTCTGCTCATCTGCTTGACAATTGCCAGCTGAGCTGCACGATTCCTGCCTGTCATCTCCTTGACAATTGCCACCTGTGCTGCGTAATTCCTGCCTGCTCATCTACTTGATTATTGCCAGCTGAGCAGCATGATTTCTCAGAGCTGAGTTCCATGATTATTGCCTGCTGCCTGATTCCTGCCTACTCAGCTCTTTGTTCATTGCCTCCAGAGGCACATGATCAGTGTATGACACCAAACATGATCAGAACAGGATTAGTCACATGATCAATGCATGAAAACCAGGTGATCAGTGCATGATCAATTACGTGATCAGTGCATGATCAGTCAGGTGACCAGTAGATGGTAGCTCCGTGATCATTGCATGATCAGTCACGTGATCAGTGCATGATCAGCCACGTGATCAGTGCATGATCAATTATGTGATCACTGCATGATCAGTCACGTGACCAGTAATTGGTAGCTACGTGATCATTGCATGATCAGCCACGTGATCAGTGCATGATAGCCATGTGATCAGTGCATGATAGCCACGTGATCAGTGCATGATCAGTCACGTGATACGTGTGTGATCAGCCACATGATCAGTGCATGATAGCCACTTGAACAGTGCATGATCAGTCACGTGAACAGTGCATGATCAGTCATGTGCATGAGTGTATGATCAGCCACGTGATCAGTGCATGATCAATTACGTGATCACTGCATGATCAGTCACGTGACCAGTACATGGTAGCTATGTGATCATTGTATGATCAGCCACGTAATCAGTGCATGATAGCCACGTGATCAGTGCATGATGAGTCACGTGATCAGTGCATGATCAGTCACGTGATCAGTGCATGAACAATTATGTTACCATTGAATGATGAGTCACGTGACCAGTACATGTTAGCTACGTGATCATTGCATGATCAGCCACGTGATCAGTGCATGATAGCCACGTAATCAGTGCATGATCAGTCACGTGATACGTGTGTCATCAGCCACTGTGATCAGTGCATGATATCCACGTGATCAGTGCAATGATAGCCACGTGATCATTCATGATTAGTCCGTGATCTGTGGCATGACCAGGCACGTGATCAGTGTTATGATCAGCCACGTGATCAGTGCATGATAGGCATGTGATCAGTGGCATGATCAGTCAGTTGAACAGTGCATGATCAGTCACGTGATCAGTGTACGATCTGCCACGTGATCAGTGCATAATCAATTACGTGATCAGTGCATGATCAGTCACGTGACCAGTACATGGTACCTATGTGATCATTGTATGAGCAGCCAGGTAAGCTGTGCATGATAGCCACGTGAGCAGTGCATGATCAGTCACGTGATCAGTGCATGATCAGTCACGTGATCAGTGCATGGTCAATTACATTACATTGCATGATCAGTCACGTGACTATACATGTTAGCTACATGAACATTGCAGGATCAACCACGTGAGCACTGCATGATAGACACGTGATCACTGGCATTATCAGTCACGTGATCAGTGTTATGATCAGCCACGTGATCAGTGCATGATCAATTACGTGATCATTGCATGATCAGCCACGTGAGCCGTGCATGATAGCCACGAGATCAGTGCATGATCAGTCACGAGATCAGTGCATGATCAGTCACGTGAACAGTGCATGATAAGTCACCTGATCAGTGCATGATCAATTACGTGATCAGTGCATGATCACTCACGTGACCAGAACATGGTAGCTCTGTGATCATTGTATGATCAGCCACGTGAGCAGTGCATGATAGCCACGTGATCAGTGCATGATCAGTTTCGGGAGCAGAGTATGATCAGCCACTTGATCAGTGCATGATAGCCACGTGATCACTGCATGAATCTGTCACATGATCAGTGTATGATCGTCCACGTGTTTCAGTGCATGGGCAGTCATGTGATCAGTGCATGATATAGACGTGATCAATGCATGATCAGTCTTGTGATCAATGTATGATCAACCACGTGATCAGTGCAAGATAGCCAGGTAATGAGTGCATGAGAGCCAGCTGATCAGTGCATTATCAGTCACATTATCAGGTATGACATCAGCCAAGTAATCAGTGCATGATAGCCAAATGATCAGTGCATGATCAGTCACGTGATCAGTGTATGATCATCCACGTGATCAGTGCATGTGGAGTCATGTAATCAATGCATGATAGCGCCGTGATCAGTGCACGATCAGTCCCGTGATGAGTGTATGATCAGCCAAGTGATCAGTGCATGTGGAGTCATGTAATCAATGCATGATAGCGCCGTGATCAGTGCACGATCAATCCATGATGAGTGTATGATCAGCCAAGTGATCAGTGCAAGATAGCTACGTGATCAGTGCATGATCAGTCACATGATCAGTGCATGATCAGCCACGTCATCTGTGCATGATAGCCACGTGATGAGTGCATACAATTACATGATCAGTGCATGTGCAATCACGTGATCAGTGCATGAGAGCCACGTGATCAGTGGATGATCAGTCACGTGATAGGTATGTGATCAGCCACGTGAACAGTGCATGCTCCGTCACGTGGTCAGGGCCTGCTGAGCTGCGTGATTCCTGTCTGCTCATCTGCTTGACAATTGCCAGCTGAGCTGCACGATTCCTGCCTGTCATCTCCTTGACAATTGCCACCGGTGCTGCGTAATTCCTGCCTGCTCATCTACTTGATTATTGCCAGCTGAGCAGCATGATTTCTCAGAGCTGAGTTCCATGATTATTGCCTGCTCACTGATTCCTGCTACTCAGCTCTTTGTTCATTGCCTCCAGAGGCACATGATCAGTGTATGAAACCAAACATGATCAGCACAGGATCAGTCACATGATCAATGCATGATAAGCCAGGTGATCAGTGCATGATCAATTACGTGATCAGTGCATGATCAGTATGTGACCAGTACATGGTAGCTGCGTGATCATTGCATGATCAGCCACTGGAGCAGTGCATGATAGCCACGTGATCAGTGCATGATCAGTCATGTGATCAGTGCATGATCAGCCACGTGATCAGTGCATGATCAATTACGTGATCAGTGCATGATCAGTCACATGACCAGTACATGGTAGCTACGTTATCATTGCATGATCAGCCACGTGATCAGTGCATGATAGCCACGTGATCAGTGCATGATAGCCACGTGATGAGTGCATGATCAGTCACGTGATCAGGGCATGATCAGTCACGTGATCAGTGCATGATCAATTACGTTACCATTGCATGATCAGTCACGTGACCAGTACATGGTAGCTATGTGATCATTGTATGATCAGCCACGTAAGCAGTGCATGATAACCACGTGATCAGTGTATGATCAGCCACGTGATAAGTGCATGATCAATTACGTTACCATGGCGTGATCAGTCACATGACCAGTACATGTTAGCTACGTGATCATTGCAGGATCAGCCACGTGAGCACTGAATGATAGACACGTGACCAGTGCATGATCAGCTACGTGAGCAGTGTATGATCAGCCACTTGATCAGTGCATGATCAGACACGTGAACAGTGTATGATCAGCCACGTGATCAGTGCATGATACCTACGTGATCAGTTCATGATTAGTCACGTGATCATTGCATGATCAGCCACGTTAGCAGTGCATGATAGTCACGTGATCAGTGCATGATCAGTCACATGTTCAGTGCGGGATCAGTCACGTGAACAGTGCATGATAAGTCACCTGATCAGTGCATGATGAATTACGTGATCAGGGCATGATCACTCACGTGACCAGTACATGGTAGCTACGTGATCATTTCATGATCAGCCACGTGAGCACTGAATGATAGACACGTGACCAGTGCATGATCAGCTACGTGAGCAGTGTATGATCAGCCACTTGATCAGTGCATGACCAGGCACGTGATCAGTGTATGACCAGCCAAGTTACCAGTGCATGATAGCCACCTGATCAGTGCATGATCAGTAACGTGAACAGTGTATGATCAGCCACATGATCAGTGCATGATCAGTTACGTGAGCAGTGTATGACCAGCCACGTGATCAGTGCATGGTCAGACACATGAACAGTGGTATGATCAGGCACGTGATCATTGCATGATATCCAAGTGATCAGTGCATAATCAATCACGTGTTCAGTGTATGATCAGCCACGTGAACAGTGCATGCACAGTCACGTGATCTGTGCATGACCAGGCACGTGATCAGTGTATGACTAGCCAAGTTACCAGTGCATGATAGCCACCTGATCAGTGCATGATCAGTAACGTGAACAGTGTATGATCAGCCACGTGATCAGTGCATGATACCTACGTGATCAGTTCATGATTAGTCACGTGATCTGTGCATGACAGGCACGTAATCAGTGCATGATATCCACGTGATCAGTGAATTATAGCCACGTGATCAGTTCATGATTATTCACGTGATCTGTGCATGACCAGGCACGTGAACAGTGTATGATCAGCCACGTGATCAGTGCATTATAGCCACTGATCATTGCATGATCAGTCAAGTGATCAGTGCATGATCAGTCACGTAATCTGTGCATGACCAGGCACGTGATCAGTGTATGACCAGCCAAGTGATCAGTGCATGATCAGCCACGTGAACAGTACATGGTTGCTACGTGGTCATTGCATGATCAGCCACGTGAGCAGAGCATGATAGCCACGTGATCAGTGCTTGATCAGTCACGTGAACAGTGCATGATCATTTACGTGATCTGTGCATGATCAGTCACATGACCAGTATATGGTAGCTAAGTGATCATTGCATGACCAGCCATGTGAGCAGTGCATGATACCCATGTGATGTGTGCATGATCAGTTAGGTGAGCAGAGTATGTTCAGCCACGTGATCAGTGCATGATCAGTCACGTGATCAGTGCATGATCAATTATGTTACCATTGCATGATCAGTCACGTGACCAGTACATGGTAGCTATGTGATCATTGCATGACCAGCCACGTGAGCAGTGCATGATACCCATGTGATGTGTGCATGATCAGTTAGGTGAGCAGAGTATGTTCAGCCACGTGATCAGGGCATGATCAGTCACGTGATCAGTGCATGATCAATTACGTTACCATTGCATGATCAGTCACGTGACCAGTACATGGTAGCTATGTGATCATTGCATGACCAGCCACGTGAGCAGTGCATGATACCCATGTGATGTTGCATGATCAGTTAGGTGAGCAGAGTATGTTCAGCCACGTGATCAGGGCATGATCAGTCACGTGATCAGTGCATGATCAATTACGTTACCATTGCATGATCAGTCACGTGACCAGTACATGGTAGCTATGTGATCATTGTATGATCAGCCACGTAAGCAGTGCATGATAGCCACGTGATCAGTGTATGATCAGCCACGTGATCAGTGCATGATCAATTACGTGATCAGTGCATGATCAGTCACGTGACCAGTACATGGTAGCTCTTGATCATTGTATGATCAGCCACGTTAGCAGTGCATGATAGCCACGTGATCAGTGCATGATCAGTCACGTGATCAGGGCATGATCACTCACGTGATCAGTGCATGATCAATTACGTTACCATGGCGTAATCAGTCACATGACCAGTACATGTTAGCTACGTGATCATTGCAGGATCAGCCACGTGAGCACTGAATGATAGACACGTGACCAGTGCATGATCAGCTACGTGAGCAGTGTATGATCAGCCACTTGATCAGTGCATGATCAGACACGTGAACAGTGTATGATCAGCCACGTGATCAGTGCATGATACCTACGTGATCAGTTCATGATCAGTCACGTGATCTGTGCATGACCAGGCACGTGAACAGTGTATGATCCGCCACTGATCAGTGCATGATCAATTACGTGATCAGTGCATGATCAGTCACGTGACCAGTACATGGTAGCTATATGAATCATTGTATGATCAGCCACATAAGCAGTGCATGATAGCCACGTGATCAGTGCATGATGAGTCACGTGATCAGTGCATGATCAGTCACTGATCAGTGCATATGAACAATTACGTTACCATTGCATGATCAGTCACGTACCAGTACATGTTAGTACGTGATCATTGCATGATTCAGCCACGTGATCAGTGCATGATAGCCAGTGATCAGTGCATGATCAGTCACGTGATACGTGTGTCATCAGCCACGTGATCAGTGCATGATATCCACGTGATCAGTGCATGATAGCCACGTGATCAGTGCATGATCAGTCATGTGATACGTGTGTGATCAGCCACGTGATCAGTGCATGATAGCCACGTGAACAGTGCATGATCAGTCACGTGAACAGTGCATGATCAGTCATGTGATGAGTGGGTGATCATTTACGTGATCAGTGCATGATCAGTCACTTGACCAGTACATGTTAGCTACGTGATCATTGCATGATCAGCCACGTGATCAGTGCATGATAGCCACGTGATCAGTGCATGATCAGTCACGTGATACGTGTGTCATCAGCCACGTGATCAGTGCATGATATCCACGTTATCAGTGCATGATAGCCACGTGATCAGTGCATGACCAGGCACGTGATCAGTGTATGATCAGCCACGTGATCAGTGCATGATAGGCATGTGATCAGTGCATGATCAGTCAGTTGAACAGTGCATGATCAGCCACGTGATCAGTGCGTGATCAATTACGTGATCAGTGCATGATCAGTCACTTGACCAGTACATGGTAGCTATGTGATCATTGTATGAGCAGCCAGGTAAGCTGTGCATGATAGCCACGTGAGCAGTGCATGATCAGTCACGTGATCAGTGCATGATCAGTCACGTGATTAGTGCATGGTCAATTACATTACCATTGCATGATCAGTCACGTGACCAGTACATGTTAGCTACGTGAACATTGCAGGATCAGCCACGTGAGCACTGCATGATAGACACGTGATCACTGCATTATCACACACGTGAACAGTGTATGATCAGCCACGTAATCAGTGCATGATACCTACGTGATCAGTTTATGATTAGTCCCGGGACCTGTGCATGACAGCCACGTAATCAGTGCATGATATCCACGCGAACAGTGAATTATAGCCACGTGATCAGTTCATGATTAGTCACGTGATCTGTGCATGACCAGGCACTTGAACAGTGTATGATCAGCCACGTGATCAGTGCCTTAGCCACGTGATCAATGCATGATCAGTCAAGTGATCAGTGTGTGAACAGTCTCGTGATCAGTGCATGATCAGTCACGTGACCAGTATATGATCAGTCACGTGAAGAGTGCATGATCATTTACCTGATCTGTGCATGATCAGTCATGTGACCAGTACATGGTAGCTACGTGATCATTGCATGATCAGCCACGTGAGCCGTGCATGATAGCCACGAGATCAGTGCATGATCAGTCACGTGATCAGTGCATGATCAGTCACGTAATCTGTGCATGACCAGGCACGTGATCAGTGTATGACCAGCCAAGTGATCAGTGCATGATAGCCACGTGATCAGTGCATGATCAGTCACTTGATCAGTGCATTATCAGTCACGTGATCAGTGCATGATCAGTCATGTGACCAGTACATGGTTGCTATATGATCATTGCATGATCAGCCCCGTGAGCAGTGCATGATAGCCACGTGATCAGTGCATGATCAGTTTCTGGAGCAAAGTATGATCAGCCACTTGATCAGTGTATGATAGCCACGTGATCACTGCATGAACAATCACGTGATCAGTGTATGATCAGCCACGAGAACAGTGCATGCTCCGTCACGTGATCAGGGCCTGCTGAGCTGCGTGATTACTGTCTGCTCATCTGCTTGACAATTGCCAGCTGAGCTGCACGATTCCTGCCTGTCATCTCCTTGACAATTGCCACCTGTGCTGCGTAATTCCTGACTGCTCATCTACTTGATTATTGCCAGCTGAGAAGCATGATTTCTCAGAGCTGAGTTCCATGATAATTGCCTGCTGACTGATTCCTGCCTATTCAGCTCTTTTTTCATTGCCTCCAGAGGCACATGATCAGTATATGACACCAAACACGATCAGCACATGATCAGTCACATGATCAATGCATGATAAGCCAGGTGATCAGTGCATGATCAATTACGTGATCAGTGCATGATCAGTCATGTGACCAGTACATGGTAGCTGCGTGATCATTGCATGATAAGCCAAGTGAGCAGTGCATGATAGCCACGTGATCAGTGCATGATCAGTCACGTGATCAGTGCATGATCAGTCACGTGATCAGTGCATGATCAATTACGTGATCATTGCATGATCAGCCACGTGATCTGTGCATGATAGCCACGTGATCAGTGCATGATAGCCACGTGATCAGTGCATGATAGCCACGTTATCAATTCATGAGTTGTCACGTGATCTTTGCATGACCAGGCACGTGATCAGTGTATGATCAGCCACGTGATCAGTGCATGATAGCCACGTGATCAGTGCATGATCAGTCATGTGAACAGTGCATGATCAGTCACGTGATCAGTGTATGATCACCCAAGTGATCAATGCATGATCAATTACATGATCAGTGCATGATCAGTCATGTGACCAGTACATGGTAGCTATGTGATCATTGTATGATCAGCCACGTAAGCTGTGCATGATAGCCACGTGATCAGTGCATGATCAGACACGTGATCAGTGCATGAACAATCACGGTATCAGTTCATGATCAATTACGTTACCATTGCATGATCAGTCACGTGACCAGTACATGTTAGCTACGTGATCATTGCAGGATCAGCCACGTGAGCACTGCATGATAGACACGTGATCAGTGCATGATCAGCTACGTGAGCAGTGTATGATCAGCCACGTGATCAGTTTCTGATCAGACACATGAACAGTGTATGATCAGCCACGTGATCAGTGAATTATAGCCACGTGATCAGTTCATGATTAGTCACGTGATCTGTGCATGACCAGGCACGTGAACAGTGTATGATCAGCCACGTGATCAGTGCAGTATAGCCACGTGATCAGTGCATGATCAGCCACGTATCAGTGCATGATAGGCTCGTGATCAGTGCACACAATTACGTGATCAGTGCATGTGCAATCACGTGATCAGTGCATGAGAGCCACGTGATCAGTGCATGATCAGTCACGTGATAGGTGTGTGATCATCCATGTGAACAGTGCATGCTCCGTCACGTGATCAGGGCCTGCTGAGCTGCGTGATTACTGTCTGCTCATCTGCTTGACAATTGCCAGCTGAGCTGCACGATTCCTGCCTGTCATCTCCTTGACAATTGCCACCTGTGCTGCGTAATTCCTGCCTGCTCATCTACTTGATTATTGCCAGCTGAGCAGCATGATTTCTCAGAGCTGAGTTCCATGATTATTGCCTGCTGCCTGATTCCTGCCTACTCAGCTCTTTGTTCATTGCCTCCAGAGGCACATGATCAGTGTATGACACCAAACATGATCAGAACAGGATTAGTCACATGATCAATGCATGAAAACCAGGTGATCAGTGCATGATCAATTACGTGATCAGTGCATGATCAGTCAGGTGACCAGTATATGGTAGCTGCGTGATCATTGCATGATCAGTCACGTGATCAGTGCATGATCAGCCACGTGATCAGTGCATGATCAATTATGTGATCAGTGCATGATCAGTCACGTGACCAGTACATGGTAGCTACGTGATCATTGCATGATCAGCCACGTGATCAGTGCATGATCAGCCACGTGATCAGTGCATGATCAATTATGTGATCAGTGCATGATCAGTCACGTGACCAGTACATGGTAGCTACGTGATCATTGCATGACCAGCCACGTGAGCAGTGTATGATACCCATGTGATGTGTGCATGATCAGTTAGGTGAGCAGAGTATGTTCAGCCCACGTGATCAGGGCATGATCAGTCACGTGATCAGTGCATGATCAATTACGTTACCATTGCATGATCAGTCACGTGACCAGTACATGGTAGCTATGTGATCATTGCATGACCAGCCACGTGAGCAGTGCATGATACCCATGTGATGTGTGCATGATCAGTTAGGTGAGCAGAGTATGTTCAGCCACGTGATCAGGGCATGATCAGTCACGTGATCAGTGCATGATCAATTACGTTACCATTGCATGATCAGTCACGTGACCAGTACATGGTAGCTATGTGATCATTGTATGATCAGCCACGTAAGCAGTGCATGATAGCCACGTGATCAGTGTATGATCAGCCACGTGATCAGTGCATGATCAATTACGTGATCAGTGCATGATCAGTCACGTGACCAGTACATGGTAGCTCTTGATCATTGTATGATCAGCCACGTTAGCAGTGCATGATAGCCACGTGATCAGTGCATGATCAGTCACGTGATCAGGGCATGATCACTCACGTGATCAGTGCATGATCAATTACGTTACCATGGCGTAATCAGTCACATGACCAGTACATGTAGCTACGTGATCATTGCAGGATCAGCCACGTGAGCACTGAATGATAGACACGTGACCAGTGCATGATCAGCTACGTGAGCAGTGTATGATCAGCCACTTGATCAGTGCATGATCAGACACGTGAACAGTGTATGATCAGCCACGTGATCAGTGCATGATACCTACGTGATCAGTTCATGATCAGTCACGTGATCTGTGCATGACCAGGCACGTGAACAGTGTATGATCCGCCACGTGATCAGTGCATGATCAATTACGTGATCAGTGCATGATCAGTCACGTGACCAGTACATGGTAGCCTATATGATCATTGTATGATCAGCCACATAAGCAGTGCATGATAGCCACGTGAGCAGTGCATGATGAGTCACGTGATCAGTGCATGATCAGTCACGTGATCAGTGCATGAACAATTACGTTACCATTGCATGATCAGTCACGTTACCAGTACATGTTAGCTACGTGATCATTGCATGATCAGCCACGTGATCAGTGCATGATAGCCACGTGATCAGTGCATGATCAGTCACGTGATACGTGTGTCATCAGCCACGTGATCAGTGCATGATATCCACGTGATCAGTGCATGATAGCCACGTGATCAGTGCATGATCAGTCATGTGATACGTGTGTGATCAGCCACGTGATCAGTGCATGATAGCCACGTGAACAGTGCATGATCAGTCACGTGAACAGTGCATGATCAGTCATGTGATGAGTGGGTGATCATTTACGTGATCAGTGCATGATCAGTCACTTGACCAGTACATGTTAGCTACGTGATCATTGCATGATCAGCCACGTGATCAGTGCATGATCAGTCACGTGATTAGTGCATGGTCAATTACATTACCATTGCATGATCAGTCACGTGACCAGTACATGTTAGCTACGTGAACATTGCAGGATCAGCCACGTGAGCACTGCATGATAGACACGTGATCACTGCATTATCACACACGTGAACAGTGTATGATCAGCCACGTAATCAGTGCATGATACCTACGTGATCAGTTTATGATTAGTCCCGGGACCTGTGCATGACAGCCACGTAATCAGTGCATGATATCCACCGCGAACAGTGAATTATAGCCACGTGATCAGTTCATGATTAGTCACGTGATCTGTGCATGACCAGGCACTTGAACAGTGTATGATCAGCCACGTGATCAGTGCCTTATAGCCACGTGATCAATGCATGATCAGTCAAGTGATCAGTGTGTGAACAGTCTCGTGATCAGTGCATGATCAGTCACGTGACCAGTATATGATCAGTCACGTGAAGAGTGCATGATCATTTACCTGATCTGTGCATGATCAGTCATGTGACCAGTACATGGTAGCTACGTGATCATTGCATGATCAGCCACGTGAGCCGTGCATGATAGCCACGAGATCAGTGCATGATCAGTCACGTGATCAGTGCATGATCAGTCACGTAATCTGTGCATGACCAGGCACGTGATCAGTGTATGACCAGCCAAGTGATCAGTGCATGATAGCCACGTGATCAGTGCATGATCAGTCACTTGATCAGTGCATTATCAGTCACGTGATCAGTGCATGATCAGTCATGTGACCAGTACATGGTTGCTATATGATCATTGCATGATCAGCCCCGTGAGCAGTGCATGATAGCCACGTGATCAGTGCATGATCAGTTTCTGGAGCAAAGTATGATCAGCCACTTGATCAGTGTATGATAGCCACGTGATCACTGCATGAACAATCACGTGATCAGTGTATGATCAGCCACGAGAACAGTGCATGCTCCGTCACGTGATCAGGGCCTGCTGAGCTGCGTGATTACTGTCTGCTCATCTGCTTGACAATTGCCAGCTGAGCTGCACGATTCCTGCCTGTCATCTCCTTGACAATTGCCACTGTGCTGCGTAATTCCTGACTGCTCATCTACTTGATTATTGCCAGCTGAGAAGCATGATTTCTCAGAGCTGAGTTCCATGATAATTGCCTGCTGACTGATTCCTGCCTATTCAGCTCTTTTTTCATTGCCTCCAGAGGCACATGATCAGTATATGACACCAAACACGATCAGCACATGATCAGTCACATGATCAATGCATGATAAGCCAGGTGATCAGTGCATGATCAATTACGTGATCAGTGCATGATCAGTCATGTGACCAGTACATGGTAGCTGCGTGATCATTGCATGATAAGCCAAGTGAGCAGTGCATGATAGCCACGTGATCAGTGCATGATCAGTCACGTGATCAGTGCATGATCAGTCACGTGATCAGTGCATGATCAATTACGTGATCATTGCATGATCAGCCACGTGATCTGTGCATGATAGCCACGTGATCAGTGCATGATAGCCACGTGATCAGTGCATGATAGCCACGTTATCAATTCATGGGTTGTCACGTGATCTTTGCATGACCAGGCACGTGATCAGTGTATGATCAGCCACGTGATCAGTGCATGATAGCCACGTGATCAGTGCATGATCAGTCATGTGAACAGTGCATGATCAGTCACGTGATCAGTGTATGATCACCCAAGTGATCAATGCATGATCAATTACATGATCAGTGCATGATCAGTCATGTGACCAGTACATGGTAGCTATGTGATCATTGTATGATCACAGCCCGTAAGCTGTGCATGATAGCCACGTGATCAGTGCATGATCAGACACGTGATCAGTGCATGAACAATCACGGTATCAGTTCATGATCAATTACGTTACCATTGCATGATCAGTCACGTGACCAGTACATGTTAGCTACGTGATCATTGCAGGATCAGCCACGTGAGCACTGCATGATAGAAACGTGATCAGTGCATGATCAGCTACGTGAGCAGTGTATGATCAGCCACGTGATCAGTTTCTGATCAGACACATGAACAGTGTATGATCAGCCACGTGATCAGTGAATTATAGCCACGTGATCAGTTCATGATTAGTCACGTGATCTGTGCATGACCAGGCACGTGAACAGTGTATGATCAGCCACGTGATCAGTGCAGTATAGCCACGTGATCAGTGCATGATCAGCCACGTCATCAGTGCATGATAGGCTCGTGATCAATGCACACAATTACGTGATCAGTGCATGTGCAATCACGTGATCAGTGCATGAGAGCCACGTGATCAGTGCATGATCAGTCACGTGATAGGTGTGTGATCATCCATGTGAACAGTGCATGCTCCGTCACGTGATCAGGGCCTGCTGAGCTGCGTGATTACTGTCTGCTCATCTGCTTGACAATTGCCAGCTGAGCTGCACGATTCCTGCTGTCATCTCCTTGACAATTGCCCTGTGCTGCGTAATTCCTGCTGCTCATCTACTTTGATTATTGCCAGCTGAGCAGCATGATTTCTCAGAGCTGAGTTCCATGATTATTGCCTGCTGCCTGATTCCTGCCTACTCAGCTCTTTGTCATTGCCTCCAGAGGCACATGATCAGTGTATGACACCAAACATGATCAGAACAGGATTAGTCACATGATCAATGCATGAAAAACCAGGTGATCAGTGCATGATCAATTACGTGATCAGTGCATGATCAGTCAGGTGACCAGTATATGGTAGCTGCGTGATCATTGCATGATCAGTCACGTGATCGGTTGCATGATCAGCCACGTGATCAGTGCATGATCAATTATGTGATCACTGCATGATCAAGTCACGTGACCAGTACATGGTAGCTACGTGATCATTGCATGATCAGCCACGTGATCAGTGCATGATAGCCATGTGATCAGTGCATGATAGCCACGTGACAGTGCGTGATCAGTCACGTGATACGTGTGTGATCAGCCACATGATCAGTGCATGATAGCCACTTGAACAGTGCATGATCAGTCACGTGAACATGCATGATCAGTCATGTGATGAGTGTATGATCAGCCACGTGATCAGTGCATGATCAATTACGTGATCACTGCATGATCAGTCACGTGACCAGTACATGGGTAGCTATGTGATCATTGTATGGTCAGCCACGTAAGCAGTTGCATGATAGCCACGTGATCAGTGCATGATGAGTCACGTGATCAGTGCATGATCAGTCACGTGATCAGTGCATGAACAATTATGTTACATTGAATGATGAGTCACTGACCAGTACATGTTAGCTACGTGATCATTGCATGATCAGCCACGTGATCATGCATGATAGCCACGTAATCAGTGCATGATCAGTCACGTGATACGTGTGTCATCAGCCACGTGATCAGTGGCATGATATCCACGTGATCAGTGCATGATAGCCACGTGATCACTTCATGATTAGTCACGTGATCTGTGCATGACCAGGCACGTGATCAGTGTAGATCAGCCACGGATCAGTGCATGATAGGCAATGTGATCAGTGCATGATCAGTCAGTTGAACAGTGCATGATCAGTCACGTGATCAGTGTACGATCTGCCACGTGATCAGTGCATATCAATTACGTGATCAGTGCATGATCAGTCACGTGACCAGTACATGGTACCTATGTGATCATTGTATGAGCAGCCAGGTAAGCTGTGCATGATAGCCACGTGAGCAGTGCATGAATTCCAGTCACGTGATCAGTGCATGATCAGTCACGTGATAGTGCATGGTCAATTACATTACCATTGCATGATCAGTCACGTGACTAGTACATGTTAGCTACATGAACATTGCAGGATCAACCACGTGAGCCTGCATGATAGACACGTGATCACTGCATTATTCAGTCACGTGATCAGTGTATGACAGCCACGTGATCAGTGCAGATCAATTAACGTGATCATTGCATGATCACCACGTGAGCCGTGCATGATAGCCACGAATCAGTGCATGATCAGTCACGAGATCAGTGCATGATCAGTCCACGTGAACAGTGCATGATAAGTCACCTGATCAGTGCATGATCAATTACGTGATCA